>NW_023276807.1:166780503-166923793 GCF_003668045.3 Cricetulus griseus
TTGTCCATTTTCCAAATACTTGTAAGCTGATTTAATGCAATTATCAAACATAAGACCAGCTGGAATGTCAATGCAGATTTTATTCATTTCCTCCTACCTTGAAATAGATACTGAAGGAGTGGCAGGAGAAAGGGGCCAAATGATTGCAGACTAACCAACTGAGTAGTCTGAAAACAAACAAACAAAAATAAGTTAAACACTTTGGAACTGTGTGTGTTGAAAGCAAACAGAATGGATACTTTCCAGGCTGGAGAAATGACTCAGTGGTGAAGAGCACTGGTTATTGTTCCAGAGGACCAGGGTTCAATTCCCAGTACCCATGCCAGGTGTCCCACAATCACTTGTAACTCCAGGCTCAGGGCATTCAATGTCTTCTTCTGGCCTCTCCAAGTGCCATGCATGAAAGTGGTGCACAGACATACATGTAGGCAAATCACCTGTACACATAAAATGAAATAGAATCAAATAGCACATTAAGCTAAGTTCTCCCACACCTGTAGGTGATGTGCAGAGAAACTACTAAAGCAGACAACTCGATAGGCAGAAAGAAAAATTCATTACCAAGGCAATCTCTTGGGGGTAGGTGAGTAGGAGTAGGGTGGGGTGTGATGGGGGTCAGAGCGAAGAGCAAAATGCCAGGAAAGCAAGCAGATTCTATTTGATATCCAGTAGTGTGGTGATGTGAGCTAATACGGGCTGACTGGAACCAGGCACCCTTGCCAGAGGTAGCTGACCTTTGGGGGGAAGCTAAGGAGTGTTCCTAGAGGATCAAGGTGGTTCCTGGTGAATGGAAACTTCAAGAGATCTGTTTGTTTACCCAGTAGCAATCCTCCATGTACCAGGCCTTATGTTAAAGACAATGTCACCAGCACTGCAATTTTGGGACTTCAGACTTTACAAAACAAATGAAAGACACCAAAATAGGATCCTAAAAATAGTATCAGAATAAACAAATGCACCATTGTTCAAACCAAAGGAAGTCCGAGCCCTAGAAAAAACTTATAGCACCCACTCAACAAGGTAGTGCTTGATAGTTGGGCAACAGAAGCCCATGATGGTACCTGGACTCAATTTGAGAAACTATGTCAGTGAAAATGAGTTCTCTTTGGCACCTCCACAGAAACATGACCCCTTTCCTCAAAGGAAGTAAGAGAGTTTATTCTGGAGGCAAATATGAACATTACACCTAGAAACACAGATTTGGGTCCCCAAGTATCATGTTCTTTTGAGGTAACAGTTTTAAGAAGCTGTATAGGAACAGAAGAAAAAAAAATCATGAATGAAGACACTTTCCACATCAACTGGTGCAAACATGGAACAGGCGGTCACAGCAAAGCTGAGAAGCCTCTTCTACAGGCCTTGGAGGCTATCTGAAGACATTCGCCTTAGGGTTGCTGAAAGATTGAGGTCTGTTTGTATGTTCCAAAAATGATTTTTACCTGCTCGTCACAGGGCTATCAGGTCAAACACAGATGTGGCGACTTAGGCAGCTAAAATGGCTCAAGATGATTTATCCCTGGATCTGTAAGTTCATAAATGGTTGTCTTTTGGAGGTGGAGTGGTGGTGATTTTGTTTTTCTTTTCTTTTTTCTACCTAATCAGACCCCCCTTTCTGTTTTTCACTATTAAGCCTTAACCCTCCTTTCTTTTTTCTCTCCATTTTTTAATTTAAATTGAAACAAGATTGCTTTACATGTCAATCCCAGTTCCTTCTTCCTCCCCTCCTCCCCTGCCCCCCACTAACACCCTACTTATCCAGTACCCTTTCTGCTCCCCAGGGAGAGTGAGGCATTCCATGGGGGATCTTCACATTCTGTCTGGAATTCCAGTCAGTATATCTCTCTCTTCTGGTACAGTTAACGGAGATCACCTTATAATAATCAGATTGCTGGCAACACCATGTTCTTTCTCTGCTTTCCTTTTTCTCTCTTTCAGGGTCCCCATCAGCTAAGCCCTCCTGGGTGTGAGTGCTGGTTTTATGATGCAGAGATGTTCTTTGAGTGTGGACTGAACGAAGCCTTGCCAAGTCACTACCACCTTTCCAGGCTTTTTTTTTGGGGGGGGGGGACTTTGGGCAGGGCAGACATCTGAAGTCCTGAAGAGGAAGCAACTAATCTTTATGGGCAATTCTGAGCTTTTTAAACTGGAGTTCATGGCTATTATGGCTATTGTCCTTTTATTGAACCAGGGAGTGTGTTTGCCCTTCCCAGCTTTTAGGTAGCCTCTGGCAATGGAGTCTAACTTAAAGTAGGCAGAGATACAGAACGGATGAATGAGAATTTCTGTTCCAGAAGCTGGCCTTGAGTAGGGGCCCATCAGAGATATGACTGGCAGTTTTACTCCAGGGCAGCTCAGAGAAGGCACATGTGGCACAGTTTGGGGTTCCCTTCTGTGGTTCTCTCTAGGCACCCCAGTAAACTGGGAAAGGAGGGTAGCACTTGGGTTTGAAAAGTTTTTATAGCATTCAGATTTCTGGCTGCTTACCTGTAGGGAGCCGTTCCTGCATTCTCCATTACAATAATGGTGCCTGAAGACACCAAATGTAAATTACTTCACAGGCGCTGGGTAATTTCCAATCCTTTGATCTCTGCCTATCCCGTGGCTCATTTGGCCTGAGGAGCTGAAGCCATTCATAGGGTAACACGTCCCAGGCGGCTGCTTGCCAGCCTTTATTAAGGGATGGGTTTCTTGGTTCAGGGTCTCCGCTCTGGTAAGCTTATGCTCTCCCCTCTCAAGATGCATTAAAGCTTTTCTGCAGAAGGATCCAAGTGTCCTGCGTGTATTTCTTGCCGGCGAGAACATACAGCACGCGGGACATATGGTGCCAAAACCCGGGAACATGTGAACATCTCTGGCACCGCGAAGACCCCTCTAACGGGGCGGATTCAGAACTGCAGGGTGGTAAATTCGGAGAGGTATGTCTTTTCTGGACTTTGGCTTGGGAATGTTGCTATTTTGGGAGGTTAATATAGAGGCTTCTGTGCTTTTACTAGGAGCTATTTTGACCTTTCTCACTGTTGTAACAATCTTAAAGAAGTCCAGAATTACATATCAGAAACCGAATGTGGTGAGAGATGGGCGCGCCCAACAATAAAATATAAGGAAAAAGGACCTCCCGGGATGTCTAATGACAAGGGAGTAAATAATTTGTTAGATGATTCTGTAAATAAGTTTAAAGCTTTAAATCTTGATAGCTCTGATGACTCTAAAAGCTCAAGAGATAAAGTTTTAGAGGAAACAGCTCAGCTAGGTGAAAAAGAAACAAAAAAGGAGGGAGAAAAAATAGGAGATAACCGGTCACACCCCGGTAAATTTAAGAGAAATAAAGACTCAAAACCTAGCCTCTGCCCTACAACGAAACTAGAGGCCTTGGAGCTGAGCAGCTCAGACTCTGAGATTTTAGACTCTAGCAAGGAAGCAGAGCTAGAGGAGGAGGCAGCACGATACCACCCCGATAGATATCGGCTGCCAAAAGTGAAAACAAATATGAGGCCATCGCCTGTTAATCCAGCGGGTGTACTTCCATCAGCACCCCCATTATTTGGTACCCACTCCTTCTTACCATTAGAGGAGCGGAGGAAATTACAGATGGCTTTCCCAGTCTTTGATAGGGGAAAAGGCCATGTATGTTATTCAACACTTCTTAAAGGCCTGGAATGCCTGGGGCTTTAAAGCCTCATAAACATTAAAGCTCAGGGCCATACTGAGGCCAAGCGCCAAACCTCAAAACCTAAAAGGCCAAAGAAAATGGTAAAATGGAAAGATATCTTAACTGATCTTTGGAGAGGCCCGGATCCTATTCTCATAAGATCCAGGGGAGCTATTGTGTTTTCCCACAGGATGAAGAAAATCCTCTGTGGATCCCAGAAAGACTCAACCCGAAGAGCCCCTTCGGACCTTCAAAAGTCGAAACTCCACCCTCTCCCCGGGAGTTGAGAGCCGCTATTGTTATCCAGATTAACTCCTGTCCTTGACGGAGAGAAAGGGGTGGGGGTGGGATTGTTTGATGCAGCCGTTTGCGGATTGGTGTTACTTCTGGCTGGTATGTAAGCTCTAGGCTCAAAACTTAGAGAGACAAGATGGTTATCGCCCAAGCGCTCATATTTGGCTAACTATGCTTAAGCAATAGGCCGCCGGCCAGACAGCTCTTGCACACCCGGAGCCTAGGCTCATTGCACAGGGTAGAGTGTCTGGTTTGAGCAGCCCATGAGGGTGTTGAGCAAAGGCATCGCACAGAGTTGCCTAGTATGCAGGCTTCTCTGGGAGGTATGTTGTCCTGCATAAGGGTTGCCTGCCCCAGCCTCCCTTTCCCAGAAAAACGGCAGAGGACAGGTCGAGAGTGCTTCGGGTCAAGCTAACAGCCTGATGGCGACTCTTGTACACAGTCTTAATGTTTGATTTGGGAAGGTACAACCTCTGCCTCTATCCCTCAACATATGGGTGACCTATTTGCTTGTAAAAATATAAAGCCTTATCATTAATTAATAAAAAAGGGGGATATGTAGGGAGCCGTTCCTGCATTCTCCATTACAATAATGGTGCCTGAAGACACCAAATGTAAATTACTTCACAGGTGCTGGGTAATTTCCATTCCTTTGATCTCTGCCTATCCCGTGGCTCATTTGGCCTGAGGAGCTGAAGCCATTCATAGGGTAACACGTCCCAGGCGGCTGCTTGCCAGCCTTTATTAAGGGATGGGTTTCTTGGTTCAGGGTCTCTGCTCTGGTAAGCTTATGCTCTCCCCTCTCAAGATGCATTAAAGCTTTTCTGCAGAAGGATCCGAGTGTCCTGCGTGTATTTCTTTCCGGCGAGAACATACAGCGCGCGGGACACTTACCAATAAAACATATTTAATGGACACAATCCCTGGGCTAGAAACCAGGCTGGGTCTACAAAAACAATGGAAAGGAAAAATACACTTATCTATTTCCTGATACAGCTTGGGGTAGCATCAGGTGGCTCTGTCATATGTTTATTTCTGCTCCCTCTCTCCCTCACCCTCCTCCCTTCCCTTTCCCTTCCTCCTCCTCTCTCCCTCCCTCCTTCCCCCCATCTCTCCCATTCTCCTACCTTAAGACCGAGATAGTATTTATTTCCCCTGTATCAGTGGATTCCTTTTTCTGAAGTTTCAGTTACCCACAGGCAACCTTGGCCTTAAAATGTCACATGGAAACATATTAAGAGAGAAAGAGTTTGGGCAGGGGGATAGAGAAACCACGTTTAAGTAACATTTTATTGTAGTGTGTTGTTATAACTGCTTCTAGTTCTTAGTAACTGTGCCTGGAGAGGAAGTACCCTTCTTTATCATGTATGTTTGAGACAGAAATATCCAATAGATAGTGTGTACTACTCTTTAGGATTTTAAGGATCTCTGTTGGTCTTGAGATGTAGCCTTCATGGATAAGAGGAGGTTCTATGTAGGCACTCAATAAATCTTCTGAGAACAAAATTTTCCTGCTAGTTGAAGGAAATAATTTATTCCCTAGGAAATATGAAAATAAAAACAATTTTGTTTCTGGTTCTCCTACCTGTTGTTATCACTGTTGCCATGGTGAGTATTGGAGGAAGACTTACTCTCCATGTTTCCCTCCACTCTCATGTTTCATCTTCCCCCAGATGCCTAGGGAAACCCCAGTCTCACAGGTCACTCTAGGGGTCTGAACTTGCTTGAATAAGTCACTTCCTCTCTTTAAGCCTCAGTCTCCTATGCACAATGAAGATTATGGGAGAGAATCCTCATCGGTTCCATAACTGGTAGCTTTGCATCCTCAGATGAGATGATGGCGGTAAGGCTTGTAGCCCAGAAGTCTTTACTGTAAACCCCACACAACCAGTTGAGTCTCAGCTGACTCTCTGCTCTTATTCTTTTTCACCAACTTGTACAAGCCTACCTGTGGTATTGATTTGACAAAATTAAACCAGGGAATATATATTTGATTAGTTTCTAACGTAGCAGAAAAGTCTATTGAGTCATCAAATGATGAGTCTAATGCCATCACATTGCTATTTTATGTTAGAGTCAAGTGACAGTAAAACAAATAAGATATATGCCAAAACTTCATCCTCAAGAACACTAGTGACTTTGCTGAAGAAAGTTAATAAGCTTTGAATATTCCTGCCATTATTTTCTGAAGACAGGATCTTATGTGGATCTCCCATTGGCCTCAAATGTACACTCAGCTATTTCAGCCTCCCAAGTGTTGTGATTACGGGTATATGTCACTATACACAGCCCGCTTGAATTTTGATTTTGTTTCCAAGATAATGGCTTTAATAGCAGATTTTTCAGATTTAAACTTTATTATTAATGTTTTTCTATTACCTTCTTTTTAAGATTTAGACATCTAGGTAGCAATAGACCAAACAATGTCTCCATTTCTCACACTACACCCCCCTCCACACACAGTGCATATTGTTTCAAGTTGCCATTATCAACTTGCAAGATATACAGTTGGGAAGAGATGGGAGGTACTGTTCTACAGATACAACATATTCATGTGTGGTGGTTTGAAAGAAAATGGCCCCCAGGGGCTGGAGAGGTGGCTCAGAAGTTAAGAGCATTGGCTACTCTTGCATAGGTCTTGAGTTCAATTCCCAGCAACCACATGGTGGCTCACAACCATCTATAATGAGATCTGATGCCCTCGTATGGCATGCAGACAGAACACTGTACACATAATAAATAAAATCTTAAAAAAGATAAAAAAGGAGAAAATGGCTCCCAAAGGGAATGGCACTATTGGTGTTGCTTTGTTGCAGTAGATGTGGACTTGCTGGAAGTGTGTCACTATGGAGGTGGGCTTTGAGTTCTCATTGTGTTGGAGCCACACCCAGTATCTCAAACCACTTCCTATTGTCTGTGAGTCAAGACAGAAGACCTCCCAGCTCCTTCTCTAGCACCATGTCTACCTGCATGCTGCATTGCTTCCTGCCATGACAATAATGCACTAAACCTCTGAACTGTAAGTGAGCCACCACAATTAAATGCTTTCTTTTATAAGAGTTGCGGTGGTCATGATGTCTCTTCACAGCAATAGAAACCCTAATCAAGACACTCATGGCAAGTTGGAAAGGAAAGGAAGCTACCATTCTACGGATACAACATCTTCATGGCAAATTCAGTAGTCATGGAAAGATCCAATTGCAACAAAATTAAGATCTAATATGTGTTGAGTATCTATTACCTTTGTTTTAAAATATATTTTTACTTATACACTTAAATAACTCAACTCACAGATCTGGAGATTTCTGGAAATTTATCAGTGATCTCTTGTGACTCAGGTATAATATAAACACATGCTCAGACTCTCTCCCATCTGGTTGATTCCAAGCTAAGCAGGCTTTTATCCTTTTTTGGTTATGGACTTTACACAGTCACTGACAGCCTCTGGTGAATGTCTAATGAAAGACAGTGAGTTACTGTGTGCCTCCCTGTTTGTAACCTTTTATAGGAAGGGCTTTGCTACAGTCATCTGTGAATTCTTAGGGCCTGTGAATAGGTCCTGACACATGGTAGATTCTTAGTATATTGATGAATGGCTAAGTTTTCCAATCTAGGGAATACCTAAAATACTTTGTATGGCAGCAGAGATGACCTTCCACTACCACAAATAAGATGTTACAAAGCAAGGGTATTATTGTATTACTATTTATTCTCTTATTATTTCTTTCTAAGCTTCCCCTGCAAGAGATTCTAAGGTCTATATTAGTTGTCCATTGCTCAATGAAAATTATCATATTCTTTAAAAATACTTTTATTGTGCATATATGATGTATAGTGTGTACTCATCCTGTGCCTGGATGCACAGGCAGAGGTCAGAGGGCAACTTTGCGGAGTTGGTTCTCTCCTTCCACTTTTACATAGGTTCTGAGAATTGAACTCAGGTCTTATTTTAGGTTTTCACAATGTGCTCTTTTATTCCACAATTTGTGAAGCTATCATTCTAAACCATTTAAAGGATTACACATTTATTATCTCATAGTTTCTTGAATCAGGCACATTTTCACTGGATCTTTTGCGTAGTGTCTTCCCCCAACCCTAGGCTGCAAAACAGGGCATAAGTTAGGTTGAGCTCTCACTGGAGGCTCATCTGGGAGAGAGTTTATTTCCCAATTCATGCTGTGTGACAGGCTAACACATATCTTGTAGTGCGATTGAAGGCCCCAAGTGTCTGCTGGCTGTTGGTGGGAAACTATGCTCAGGCCAGAGAGGCAGTGACTATAACTCTTTGCCAAGTGGCCTCCAAGGTGTGGCTGTTCATTTCACTCACCAACAAGAAACATCTCTCAACTTAGGGAGGGAACACTCCCATTTAAAGACATTCAGCCAGTTAATCCAGACCCACTGAATATGATCGCTCTTCTGGCTAAATCCAAATATACTGATAAAAATATACTTTTAAATAAAAGTCCCTTCCACTATACCTGAAGCCAAAGTTCCCAAAAATCCCTGTACTTGGGACGGGATTATGTTTGCTAGGTGACAGAAGTTACTGGAGGTCACTTTGAGGTCTGCCATGTTACTTGGTATCAATAGCTTTAGCCTTTTGGCAGAGCTGCCCAGGCATCTCCTTGTGTTCTTAGAACATTTTGTTTTTCCTTATTATATGATTGATCTCTATGTTAGTGTTTATCTGATGCTGATCTTAGAGGCCAAGGGGCTTCACTGGTGCCCAGAATGTGTGCTAGAGCCAAAATCTGGTTCTTGGGCAGGTAAAAAGTGAATTTTCTGACATCTTGAAACCACAGGAAAAGAAGAGATTAAAGAAAAAAAAACAAATGCCTCAGGGCAGGAATGAAGATCAGATGGCAGCCACTTCTCTGGACTTCATGTGGGGATGGGAGGGAGTCCTGGGAGGATGACACATGGAAGATCTGGGCTATATCTTCCTTGGCAGCCATTGTATTATTTGGCAGGCAGGAGACCCCTCATCTAATTTTACAAATCTCTTTCACACACAAAAGATAGTATTGTTGAAGGGAAGACTTCAAAAGAAGTAACTTTGAGGTTGGGAACTAAAGATGGGAAGATCCCAGTCACTTGTGATGGAGCAGGGAGAGAACATTCTAGGAACAAAGATAGTGTATACCAAGTTCCAGACTGTGAAAATTCATGATTATGGAAAAGCAGCAAGTGAGAAGAGTGCTGGTGAGGAGGCCAGTGTACCATGTAGACCTGTTTATGAGACAGAACTCAGATTTGATTGGCTGGAAGATAAGGGGAAGGTAGTTATCTCTTGAGAGCTGGATAGAGTCTCTAGTATTCCGATGGCTTGCAAAAACCTTATGTCCCCAGGACCTTCCTTTGGTAACAGCCAGTGGCATGCTGACAACAAGGCTCCATTTGTTTGTCTCAACGTTCACATTGGCAGCATTTATTGATTCCTGAGTTGTAATTACTTTTACTGTGGCCAATACCAAGCTATCAATCAGCACTCAATTATACTGAAGGATCAACTGTTGCCAGCTGGTAGGATCTCTCCAGTACAGAAAGCTATTACAAAGTTTCATCACACCCTGTCTTGGGAACACTGGCCAAAGGTGGCTTGGACACTTGAGAACTACTTCTCTACCCCATCACTTCTCTACCTAGTTTCTTGGTATTTTCCCATAGATACCTCAGGTGGAAGCCACAAGGAAAAACAAAGCTTCCCTTTGCTGTCTGTTCTTAGGGCTTAATGTTCCTTAGGCTTGATGGCAGTTGTCTAATTATGTCTTAAGAGCTCTCTCCAAGCTGGTAGATACATTAGTGAAGTTAATTGGTCTTTATAAAGCATTTTGGAAAATTCATCCTGTCATAAGAAACCTCAATCTAGACAGCATGTCTAGCAGAGCTTGAAAAAAAATTTCCTGCAGACCAAGCAGAGGCAGAGAGTAGGTCATCCGTCATCACTGCCCAGCCCTGATCCCTGATTCCATTGGATGATGCCATCTTGAAACCTCAGTGTTCAGGCATTCTATGTCAGAACTGTTAGCATGCTTCAAATCTTTGATCTTCCCATTGCAGGTGAAGATACTCTTTATTTATTTATTTTTGTGTGTATGTGTATGTTTACTTGTGAGCATGTACATGCATGTGTGTAAAGACCTGAAATTCACATCAGGTATTTTCCTTGATCACTCTCCATTTTTTTTAACTGAGGCAGGATCTCTTGCTGATTCCAGAGCTAGCCAGTTCTAGCTGGTCTAGGTAACTAGCAAGTTCCAGGGATTCAGTTTTTGCCTTCCAAGGGCTGGAATTGCTGTAGTTGCTACAGTTTTTTGTTTGTTTTGTTTTGTTTTGTTTTTCTGAGACAGGGTTTCTCTATGTAGCTTTGGAGCCTATCCTGGCACTCTCTCTGGAGACCAGGCTGGTCTCGAACTCACAGAGATCGCCTGCCATCCGAGTTCTGGGATTAAAGGCGTGCACCACCAACACCTGGCCCTGGCCAATTTTTATGTGGTCTTTTGAGATCTGAACTTGGGTTCTCACATGTGAGCAAGCAAGAGCTTGGCCACTGAGGCATCTTCTCAGCCCACAGACAATATTTCTTTGGTGAGAAGACTGACATATAGAGAGGATTGATAACAAAAAGATACAGCCTGTGAGTGGAGGAGATGGGTTGTGCTTATTGGGAGATTTCCCAAATAGACTTTCACATGTCCCTTTAGGATAATGGCTTGTAGCTTAATGTAGCCCTGTACTTTGATAAGAATTTTATTCAGAGAAACTGTCAAGTTCAGTTTTGGCGTGTGTGTGTGTGTGTGTGTGTGTGTTTGATTTATTCAGAGAAACTGTCAAATTCAGTTTTGGCCTGTGTGTGTGTGTGTGTGTGTGTGTGTGTGTGTGTGTGTGTGTGTGTGTGTGTGTGTGTGTTTGATGGGGTCTCATGTAGCCTAGGGTGGCCTCAACTATGTGCTGGCCTTGAAAATCTGATCTTCCTGCTTCTATGACCCTATTTCTGGGATTATAGGTATGTATCACCATAGCTGGCTTACATGGTTTGGAGACTAGGCAATCAATTTATCAACTGAGCTACATACCCAGCCTGTAGTTCTGTCTTTACAGAAGGCTTACAGTTCACCTGCTCACCTGTTTATGTGACTGTCTCATAGACCAGCAAAAATGCATAATCTCAGCAGATGGAGAAATAGGCACTGAGTATGACAATGTCCTAGTTAGTTTATGTCAACTTGACACAAGCTAGAATCATGAGAGGGGAGTGAGCCTCAGCTTGAGAAAATGCCTCCATTTTCTGTAGGGTATTTTCTTAATTAGTGGTTGATGGGGGTGGTGGTCCTGGGATCTATAAGAAAGCAGGCTCAACAAGCTATGGGTAGCAAAACAGTAAATAGCATACCTCCATGGCCTTTGTATCGTCAGCTAATGCCTCCAAGTTGCTGCCCTGCCTGAGTTTCTGTCCTGACCTCCTAAAATGATGAACAGTGATGTGGAAGTGTAAGCCAAATAAGCCCCTTCTTCCCCAAGTTGCTTTGGCTATGGTATTTTATCATAGCAGTAGTAACCCTACCTATAACAGACAGTGCTCTCTCTTTGCTTAATATTAATTAGTCTCTTTTGTTTATCTTTAGTTTTCACACATCTGTTAATATTTTGGTTATATTTTCTCCATTTGTCTATACATTGTAAATGTGTGCATACAACCATGGGGTTCTCTGGATTGCTGTCTGCTGGAAGTATGATTTTGTTTGCTTTCATCCCTTTAGATATTATAGTAGTGATTTAGGAGTGTAAGTTTAGGGACCAGGGACCTGGGAGCAAATACCAGCCTTGTTGTAGTTTTTTTTTGGTTAGACATAGATTCACTATGTAGCCAAGTATGACTTGAAACTCATGATCCACTTGCCGCAGTGTCCTAACTGCAGGAATTCATGTGTCTGCCATTGTGCCTTAGCACACAGCTTAGCTTTTGGATAGCCTTGGGATCCAGTTACTCAACATTATTTCAGCCCCCAAGACCACAGGAATATATGAAACTGTGAGCTTGCTGCTGAACATAGGGCTGAGTATCAGTAAACAGAAGCTAACACATGCTGTAGAAGGATCACTGTTCCTGTTTTATGGAAGTACAGAGAAAAGGAGTTGCCTGTTATAATACTCTTCCATTTCTGTGCTTCCCATCACACAAAGCTGTCTGGCACTCCTCATGAGGACAGGTACCGATGTTCCCTCTCCATGGAAGGGTGTGATGGGGTCCTCTTTTCATGATTCCCAAAGGATGAAATAGTGTCATGTGTAAAATCCATTTCACTTCTCTCTGCTTCCTTCCAGTGGTTAGTTT
Organism: Cricetulus griseus; assembly: GCF_003668045.3. Lineage (NCBI taxonomy): Eukaryota > Metazoa > Chordata > Mammalia > Rodentia > Cricetidae > Cricetulus > Cricetulus griseus. The sequence continues at coordinate 166,792,785 of NW_023276807.1, forward strand.
TTTCTCTGTCTCCTATTCAGCTGACCAATCAGTGCTTGATGGGGACCAATTTCTTGCACTGTTAGAAGCAAATACTATCATCTCCCCCTTTTTATTCCTGCCTCTACTCACACCCGCAAAAAGCACACATTGAAAACAAATGTTGGCTAAGTTGTTTAAAGAGCTGATAGTTTAACAGTGAAGGGAATAATCTTTGCCAAATACATTTCTGTCCTGGTAAACACATGTTTTACTGCTGGGTGTGTTCTCTTCCCACATATAACTCACTTTTATCAGGACTAGGGGGTCAACCAGGTTTTCACAAGACTTAACTTTCACCCCGGATGCAGGAGTGCACCTTTCTTCATTGAGTTGGTGAGGAATCAAGCAGGAGGGGATCAGGGTGTTTGGACAACTGGAAGATTTCATTTTTAAAATGCTGCACTGTTCCAGATGAGAAGCTTCAAAAGCCAGGTATTCTGATTGAAAGAACTGTTTCCATGTTGTCTGGAAAGAAGATTACAAGTGCAATTTAGCTACTCCTGCCACACCCCTTCTGTTCTCTGCCTCTCATCACATCAGGAAACCCACACTGGGTTCCAAGAATCTGATACATACTTATTTGCTGAAGACAATGACCCCTTGCCATGAATCTATCTGTAGAAAATAGTTCATCAGTGAGGGATGCTCTCCCCTCCCAAATCCCTACTCCATCCCTGCCTGGCTGTTGATGGGTCCATTCTTATGTAGACGTAGTGTAGATATTTGATGTGTTGAAAGTTTGTGATTGTAATAGTTGTGTATTGCTGGGAAGTTTTATCAATGGACCATTTGATAACTCCATGTTGTTTATCAGTTACCAGTTGTTATGGAAAGAAGCTACCCTAAAACCCAGAGGCTTCAAAACACGAAATATATCTAATTACTCTTTGGCAATACTTCTGTGCCAGGAATCCAGGAACAGTTTAGTTCTGTGAATCTATCTCAGAGCCATAAATCAGATATGAGGTTGTGATTAAAATGTTGGTTAGGCTATAATCATCTAAAGATTTCATTGGTTGAATGATTCCATCCAGGAAAGCTTAGCAAAGTTCAGCAGTTCTTTCTTTGATGTCTTGCTTGTCCAATTTGAGGCAACAGCACTTTCTTGCCCAGTGGATAACTTTTGTCACAAAGAAAGTAAACTCCATGTGGAATTTCTTTGATGCCCAACATCTTCTCTGAAGTAGATTGGTGTTGCCAAGAACAGACATGTCTCATTGTCATAAAAAAGAAAAGAACCTATATTATTGAAACATCTTAAATGCCACATTCTGCAGATCTCTGAAGTATTTGAAGATGACCTGTCTATCTAAAATATATCTCTGTTTGACCTTGAAAACATACCTAATATGACTATAAGTTCGATTGTAATAGGTGACTAATAGCTAACCTTCATTTCTTTATTATCATAAATAGTTGGTAATAATAACTTTCAGGGGTAAAAATTTGCATTACATTATTAAATGAGTTACATAGGTACAATACTTTGAACAAGATTAGAAATGTATGTACAGTATGTTATAATAAGAATAACCTCAAATTTGTATCAATATATGGATAATTCAAGCCAATATAAAATATTTAAAACTAGGAGCTGCTGCTTTTGGTTAAAAAGTAGATTTAATAATCTACCTTTTTATATTATTTCTATATCTTCATTTTTCTTGTCAGAGTAGATTAAATAATATACCTTTATATCCTATCATATCTGTATTTCCCCTTTTTCTTTTTAAAACAAGAACTCTGAATCTAATCTCCGTTGATCAACTTCTTTTTTCCTGACCATTACCAATAACAACTTGTAAACAACCCCCCCAAACAATGAAAAATATCCATAACCCATTGAATGACTAGAAACATGGACCCTACCTCTTGAGAATGTGGGCATTATATTTACTTCCTGATGTCTGGGGGTGAGGAAATCTTTAGGGGATCCTGAAAAGAAAAATTTGGGTTAATTTTTAAGTCCTAGGAGAGGTAGCTATATCATTTGCTGTCCAGTTTCTATATAATGGGAATATGTAGGGCTTGTCTCAAGCACTGGCCAGCGTAGTCTGTGAGGTTGGATCATCTTAGCTGGCCACCTCTAAATGGTCCTGAGCAGTTTGTAGTCCAAAGTCAACCTTTAGGTGATATTTGTTAGCTTAACAGTATTATCATAGTACTGGTGGATTGTTGTTGTGGAGCCCCATCCTCCTTTTGGAGACTTCAAATGGTACTGTTAGGTGTGGTCATGGTTCACTGCAGAAAATGTAAATATTTTAAATGTCATATGCAGCAGATTTTAACCAGGTTAAGGATCAATATTTGTTATTTACATCCAGAGTACAAAAACTTAATTCCTAGTTACATGATAGAGACTCAAACCTGAAATCATGTACAGGAAGCTAGATGAAGCCCTTTCCTAGAATTAGTTAGAATTCTATATGACCACTAATATCATGACAAAAATTTAAAAATATATACATTAATTGTATAAATTGTATAAATTTTGACCCTTAAGAAAAGCTTTAAAGGGTCAAAACCAAAGGATTATGAGATTATTGACAATGCAATAGTTCCTTAAGTTTTGTTTTAATTCTGTCCCATATCAGGTGGCTCTTCTGACACAAGACAGAGATTTTGGATTTTATTTTAACAAATATGCTTGGAGTTAGGGAAGGAGAGAGCTATACTCCAACTCCAAAGCCAGCTTTAATATTTAATTGGACAAGGACTACAAAAAGACCATTTATATTCTATGTCCCCAGAGAGCAGGAGAAACAAACATTTGGGAAGATTTATGAAATTTTATACTGTTGGAGATGGATACTAATAGGCCAAGTTATTCTTTTTCTTGGAACATTTTTTTTTCTGAATTTGTCCTTTTTCTTCACTTGTCTATTTTGTCTGGTTGTCTTCAGATTCCTTAGATGGGAGCCTCATTCTCCTGAAAAGAAAAAAAAATCAAAGCCCTTCTCCAACTCTAATTTTGGGGAGGTTCCCTTATGGCAGGTTATATCTGATTAAATGAAAAGCATTTGTTACTTTTTTGTAATTAAATTTTTTATTAGTTCAAATTAGGAACAAGCTTGCTTCACATGTCAATCCCTTCTCCCTCTTCCTCCCCTCCCCCAGCCCTCCCCCCAACTCTCTCCCCCAATGCCCCACCTGCCCCCCACCACACCCACCCTCCACTCCCCAGGCAGGGTAGGGCCCTCGACGGGGGCTCACCAAAGTCCACCACATCATCCTGACCCGGGCCTAGGCCCTCCCCCAGGCTGAGTGTGCATCCCTTCACGTGGAATGGATTCTCAAAGTCCCTTCTTACACCAGGGAAAAATACTGATCCATTACCAGGGGACCCCTAGAGTGCAGAGGCCTCCTCATTGACATCCATGTTCAGGGGTCTGGATCAGTCCTGTGCTGGCCTCCCAGACAGCAGTCTGGGGTCCATGTGCTCCCCCTTGTTCAGGTCAGCTGTTTCTGTGGGTTTCACAAGCCTGGTATCAACCCCTTCGATCTTCATTTCTCCGCTCTGCAACAAGGTTCCAGAGTTCCGTTCAGTGTATATCTGTGGGTGTCTGCCTCTGCTTCCATCAGCCACTGGATGAGGGCTCTAGGATGGCCTAAAAGTAGTCATCAGTCTCAATATAGGGGAAGGGCATTTAGGTTATCCTCTCCACCATTGCCTAGATTGTCAGTTGGTGTCATCCTTGTAGATCTCTGGAAATCTCCCTAGTGCCAGATCGCTCCTCGGACTTATAATGGCCCCCTCTAATATGGTATCTCTCATCCTGCTCTCCTCTATTCTTCCCCCAACTCAACGTTTCTGCTCCTCCATTTCCTCCTCTCCCCTCCTCTTCTCTTCTCATTCTGGCAGCTCCCTCTTCCCTACCCTGATGCTCCCAATTTGCTCATGAGATCCTGCCCCTTTTCATTTTCTGGGGTCCATGCATTTTTCCCTTAGAGTCCTTCTTGTTTCCTAGTTTCTTTGGTGAAGAGGATTGTAGGCTGCTAATCCTTTGCTCTATGTCTAAAATTCATATATTAGTGAGTACATACCATGTTTGTCTTTTTACTGGTTTGACTGGTTTAACCTCACTCAGGATGGTTTCTTCGAGTTCCATCCATTTGCCTGCGAATTTCAAGATTGCGTTGCTTTTTTCTGCTGAGTAGTACTCCATTGTGTAAATGTACCACATTTTCTCTATCCATTCTTCAGTTGAGGGGCATCTAGGTTGCTTCCAGGTTCTGGCTATTACAAACAATGCTGCTATGAACATGGTTGTATGGATGTGCATTATTTGTGTATATGCACAAGAGAAGTATTGCTGGATCTTTTTTGAATTTTTTATTTTTATTTTATTTCATTAGTTCAAATTAGGAACAAGCTTGCTTCAGAAGTCAATCCCTTCTCCCTCTCTCTCCCCTCCCCCAACATCCCACCTGCCCCTAGCCATGCACCCTCCACTCCCCAGGCAGGGTAAGGCCCTCAAAAGGGGCTCCCCAAAGTCTACCACAACATCCTGGGCCAGGCCTAGGCCCTACCCCATGTGTCCAGGTCAAGAGAGCATCCCTTCACAAGGGACGGGCTCTCAAAATCCCTTCTTTTTTTTTAAGACCTTACATATTTAATATAGTGCGTTACCCCTGTACAAATGGAAAAAAATTAAGTTCAACATTTCTAGAACTGTTGGCTGTTAATTTTTGTACATTGCCAACTGAATGGGGTAAACTGGGATACTTTTTTCCAAAGTTGACAGCAAAGTTAAAGTTTCCAAAAATTCAAATTATATTTGTGTATATTTATATTTATATTTATATTTATATTTATATAAAAGACCAATAATGGCAGTATGTTATGCATCAATAGCAGCAACAGCTTTTCCAGGTTCTGCAGTCATTTGAACAAAATTGTAGAGACATCCAGCACTCTCCATTAAAAAAAAAAAAGTAAAAAACAAAATCCTGGGAAAACAGCACAGTTCTGTTACCCTTATGGTACCTGGCACCATTTTTTTTTTTAAATTAGCTTCTCAATCATCTTCTGGAAGGAAACCATTCTGACCAACATCATTAAAAACAGCTCTGATAAAGCATGGTCACTAGTATGTATCATAAAGCACGACCACATATGAGTGAGTACATATCATGTTTGTCTTTTTGTGATTGGGTTACCTCTCCCAGAATGGTTTCTTCCAAATGGGTTCCATCCATTTTCCTGCAAATTTCAAGATTCCTTTGCTTTTTTCTGCTGAGTAGTACTCCATTGTGTAAATGTACCACATTTTCTATATCACTTCTTCAGTTGAGGGGCATCTAGGCTGCTTCCAGTTTCTGGTTATTACAAATAATGCTGCTATGAACATGGTTGAACAGATGTCCTTGTTATATGAATGTGCTTCTTTTGGGTATATGCCTAGGAATGGAATTGCTGGATCTTGTGGTAGACTCATTCCCATATTCTTGAGGAGTCGCTATACTGATTTCCAAAGTGGCTGTACAAGTTGGCACTCCCACCAGCAGTGGAGGAGTGTTCCTCTTTCTCCGCATCCTCTCCAGCATAAACTGCCATTGGTATTTTTGATTTTAGCCATTCTAACAGGAGTAAGATGGTATCTCAGAGTTGTTTTGAGTTGCATTTCTCTGATGGTCAAGGATTTTGAGCACTTTCTTAAGTGTCTTTCAGCTATTTCAGATTCCTCTGTTGAGAATTCTCTATTTAGTTCTCCACCCCATTTCTTAATTTCATTGTTTGGTGTTTTGGTGGCTAGCTTTTTGAGTTCATTGTATATTTTGGAAATCAGCCCTCTGTCAGATGTGGGGTTGGTGAAGATCTTTTCCCATTCTGTGGGCTGTCATTTTGTCTTACTGACTGTGTCCTTTGCCTTTCAGAAGGTTCTCAGTTTCAGATGGTCACATTTATTAATTACAGATCTCAATGTCTGTGGTACTGGTGTAATGTTCAGGAAGCATTCTCCAGTGCCAATTCGTTCAAGGGTATTTCCCATTTTCTCTTCTAGAATATTCAGTGTGGCTGGATTTATGTTGAGGTCTTTGGTCCATTTGCACTTAAGTTTTGTGCATGGTGACAGATATGGATCTATCTGTAATCTTCTACATGTCTGAATCCAGTTGTGCCAGCACCATTTGTTGAGGATGCTATCTTTCTTCCATTGTATACATTTAGCATCTTTGTCAAAAATAAGGTGTTTGCAGGTGTGCAGGTTAATATCAGGGTTTTCAATTCGATTCCATTGTTCTATCTGTCTATTTTTGTGCCAATATCAAGCTGTTTTCAGAACTATGGCTCTATAATAGACCTTGAAGTCAGGGATGGTGATGCCTCCAGAAGATCCTTTATTGTACAGAGTTGTTTTGGCTGTCCTGGGTTTTTCCATAAAATCTTGAGTATTATTCTTTCAAGGTCTGTCAGGAACTGTGTTGGGATTTTGATGGGGATTGCATTGTAGATCTGTAGATTACTTTTGGCAATATTGCCATTTTTACTATGTTGATTCTACTGATCCAAGAGCATGGGAGATCTTTCCATTTTCTGGTATCTTCTTTAATTTCTTTCTTTAAAGACTAAAAGTTCTTACTGTCCAGGTCTTTCACTTTTTTGGTTAGTGTTACCCCAAGATATTTTATGTTGCTTATGGATATTGTGAATGGTGATCCTTCTGTGATTTCTTTCTCATTACATTTATCATCTGTATATAATAGGGCTACTGATTTTTTGAGTTAATTTTGTATTCTGCTACTTTGCTGAAGGTGTTTATCAGCTGTAGGAGTTCCCTAATAGTTTTTTTGGGTCACTTATGTAGACTATCATATCATCTGCAAATAGTGAAAGTTTGACTTATTCCTTTCCAATTTGTATACCTTTGGTATCTTTTTCTCTAGCTAGAACTTCAAGGACAATATTGAAGAGATATTGAGAGAGTGGACAGCCATGTCCCTGATTTTAGAGGAATCGATTTGAGTTTCTCTCCATTTAGTTTGATATTGGACGTTGGTTTGGTGTATATTGCTTTTATCACGTTTAGATATGTTCCTGTTATTTCTGTTCTCTCCAAGATCTTTATCATGAAGGGATGTTGGATTTTGTCAAAGGCTTTTTCAGTATCTAGTGAGATGATCATGTGGTTTTTCTTTTTCAGTTTGTTTATATAGTGGATTACATTGATGGGATTTTGTATGTTGAACCATCCTCGCATCCCTGGGATGAAGCCTACTTGATCATGGTGGATGATTTTTCTGATGAGTTCTTGGATTCGATTCGCCAATATTTTGCAGAGTATCTTTGCATCGATCTTCATGAGGGATGTTTGTCTGCAGTTCTCTTTTTTAGTTGAATATTTGTGTGGTTTGGTTATCAAAGTGATTGTAGCCTCATAAAAAGAGTTTGGCAATGTCCCTTCTGCTTCTATAGTGTGGAGGAGTACTGGTATTAGCTCTTGTTTTCCTGGTAGAATTCTGCAGTGAAGCCATCTGGCCCTGGGCTTTTTTTGGTTGGAAGGCTTTTGATGACTGTATCTATTTCATTAGGGGTTATAGGTTGATTTAAACTGATTGGCTGTTCTTCTTTTAATTTTGGTAAGTGATATCTATCCAGAAAACTGTCCATTTCCTTTAGATTTTAGAATTTTGTGGCGTACAGGTTTTCAGAGTATGACCTCATGATTCTCTGGATTTCCTCAGTGTCTGTTGTTATATCCCCCTTTTTGTTTCTGATTTTGTTAATTAGCATGCTCTCTCTGCCTTTTGGTTATTTTGGATAGAGGTTTGTTTATCTTGTTGATCTTCTCAAAGAACCAACTCTTTGTTTCATTGATTTTTTGTAATGTTTTCCTAGTTTCTACTTATAAATTTCAGCCCTCAATTTGATATCTTTTTATAGGCAGGTTAAGACCATTGACATTAAAGGATATTAATGTCCATTGATTGTTGGTCTTGTTTGTTTTGGATTTATTCTTGGTGGTGTCATTGTGTGTGGATTTCGCCCTCCTGTTTCTTTTCCTGTTTGGTAAAGTTGGATTATCTATCTATTATCTCCTATGTTTTTGTGAGTGTACTTATCTTCATTGGTTTGGAGTTTTCCCTCTAGGACTTTCTGTAGCGCTGGATTTGTGGGTATGTATTGTTTAAATCTGGTTTTGTCATGGAATATCTTGTTTTCTCCATCTATAGTGATTGAAAGCTTTGCTGGGTGCAGTAGGCTGGGTTGGCATCCATGTAACCTTAGTGTTTGTAGGACATCTATCCAGGACCTTCTGGCTTTCAAAGTTTCCATTGAAAAGTCAGGTGTGATTCTGATAGGTCTGTCTTTATATGTTATTTGACCTTTTTCCTTTGCTGCTCTTAATATTTTCTCTTTCTTCTATAAGTTTGGTGTTTTGATTATTATGTGGTGAGGGGAGTTCTTTTTGTGGTCCAGTCTATTTGGTATTCTGTAAGCTTCTTCTACTTTCATAGGTATATCCTTCTGTAGGTTGGGGAAGTTTTCTTCTATGATTCTGTTGAATATGTTTTCTGTACCTTTGAGCTGTATTTCTTCACCTTCTTCTATACCTATTATTCTTAGAATAGGCTTTTTCACGGTGTCCCATATTTCCTTGATATTTTGTGTTAGATATTTGTTGGACTTGAGATTGTCTTTGGTTGATGACTGTATATCCTCTAGTGAGTCTTCAACAACTGAGATTCTCATTGGTTATACTCACATCCTTAGATACTGATTGCTTATCCATCATTTGTATTTCCCAAATCCCCTCATTCTGTGTTTTCTTTATTGTTTCTATTTCAGCTTTCATGCCTTGAAATGTTTCCAGTGCTTCCTTCACTTGTTTCGTTGTTTTCTTCTTTAGATTCTTTAAGAGAATTAATTATTTCTTGAATTATTTTGTTTGTTTTTTCTTTTATTTCTTTAAGAGATTTTCTTGTTTCCTCTTTCAGGGTCTCAAATATCTTCATGAAGTAGATTTTTAGGTCTGTCTCTTCTTCCACTGTGTTGTGCTTTTCAGATCTTGCTGGTGTGGAGTCCATAGATTCTGGTGGTGTCATATTGGTCTTTCTGTTGAGTGTGTTCTTATTCTGCCTTCTTCCTATCTCTTCTTCCAGTGGGTGCAGGTGTGGGGGGGTCTCTCTATCTCCTCTTGTCACCAGGTGGTATGTGTGGGCCAAGGCTTCATTGTCTGCAGATATGGATGGTCCTGCCTCTCTTGGTAGTCTCTTCACTCAGGAGAGGTTGGGGTGGAAGAGGGGGAAGGAAGAGTGAGGTATTTCCAGATTCAAGGAGGTCCTGCCTGTCTGGGCGGGTCCACTCTATGCATGCGGGTCCACTCTGTGCAGCTGCAGGCCCAGACAGATCCTGGGGTGATGGGGACCTTGGGCAGGAGTAGGTCTCAGGAGAGGTCAGGGCCACATTTGTTAATTTTAAAGTTAGTTCAGATTGAATGGCCATGCTGTTTGATGATCTATAACCTCTTCTAATCAAGATGGTCTCTCTTGTTCAAATCTAATCTTTATCAATTTTGATGGTATCCATAGCTTTTTTTCTCTTGTGGAAACAAAAGCAAAACCCCTTCCCCATCTTAACATGTATCCTGGTTTCCATTCTGAGGTCATCACCTCTTTAAAATATAAAGGCTTATTTAATTCTGTAGCTATTTTCTATTATCCAGTGTCTCTCTACAGCTGTTGTTTCATTCTCATTAGCATTCAGAAAATTCAAAGTTAATAAAGCATTATGCAGTCTATTTCTGGGGGTCTTTATTACATCTCTGTTTATTTAGCATATCCTTTAGAGTTTGATTTGATCTTTCTATAAGTGCTTGCTCTGTAGGATTGTATGGTATACCTGTAACATGCTTTATATTGTAATAAGCAAAAAAATGTTTCATTTAGTAGAGACATGTGCTAGAGCATTGTCTGTCTTAATTTGTACAGGTATTCCCATGATGGCCATAACTTCTAACAAATGTGTAATTACAGAATCAGCTTTTTCAGAACTCAAATCAATTGCCCATTGAAAACCTGAATAGGTATTAATGATGTTATATACACTTTAAATTTTCCAAATTTTTCAAAATGAACCACATCCACCTGTCATATTTTATTCCTTTGAGTACCCTTTGGGTTACTTCCTGCAGGGAGTAGAGTTTGGTTGTATAAAGAACAAGTAGGACCTTTCCTTATAAATTCCTTGGCTTGTTGCCAAGTGGTGGAAAAATCTTTTTTCAACCTTTTCCTATTGATATGTTCTTTATGAAATTCTGAGGCCTTTATCACATTTCCTATCAATACTTGATGAATTTATTTATTACCTTGTGTTAGAGGGCCTGGCAGACCCATATGGGATCAGATGTGTGTAATATTTAAGGGACAAGTCCTATTCCTGATTATTTCTTGTAACTGAATAAATAACAAAGTTAATTCTGACTCATCAAGAATGAATCCAGCAGTTTCAATGAGTAAAACAACTCTTTATGCATCCTGAGTGTCAGTGACAATGCTGAGAGGTTCTGTAAAATCTGTTAATACTTTGAGAATAAAATATAATTCTGACTTTTGGACAGAATCATAAAGGCTTTGAGCCACTTTACTTAAATTTTCTGATTTGTAATCTGGCTTTTATGATTTATTTGCACCATTGTAAAATGTAGGGGCTCCAGATATTGGCGTTCCCTGTACATTGTGAGGAAGGATCCAGTTAGTTCTCTTTGTAAGTTGAATTCTCTTGCTTTTGAGATATTTGTTGTTATCTCTCTCAAAAAATTACTGCAAGTTCCTTGTCAAGATTCACTTTTTGCCCATAATTTGTCAATATCACCATTATTAAAAAGTACTACAATTTCTGCTGGGTCTATTCTTGATAATTGACAAAGTCTCAATTTTCCTTTAAGAATCAACTCTGAGAGCTTTTCCACATATGTTTCTAATTTTTTACTTAGTCTCTGTGGTAAAAGATCCATTCTAAGATAATATCTTCCCTTTGCATTAATATTCCTGTAGGAGAATGCTTATGGAATCAAGCTTTGGATCCACAAGATCCACATGGGCATCCTGTAATTTCTTTTCCACCAAAGCCATTTCTCTCTTGGCTTCAGCTGATACTTCTCTTGGACTATTTAAGTCATTGCCACTATCTAAGGTTTTAAACAAATTATTCAGTTCATCACTGGGTACCCTGATAGTGGGCCATAGATAGGAAATGTCTCCTTGAAATCTTTGAAACTCATTAAGAATCTGCAACCAATCTCTCTTAATTTGTACTTTTTGGGGTCTAATTTATCATAAACCTGTTTTATATTCTAAGTAATTTGTAGAATCTCCTCTTTGCATTTTTTTCAAGAGCAAATTGTAATCCCCAACAAGGCAAACTTTTATTACCTCTTCAAATTTTCTTTCTAAAGCATCTATATTTGAATCAGCTAATAAGACGTCATCCATGTAATGGTAAACTATAGATTGAGGAAATTACTTACATATCATTTCCAATGGCTGCTGTACAAAATATTGGTATGGGGGGATATTTAACATTCGCTATGGGAGAACCTTCCATTGATATCTCTTAGCAGGCTGAGAATTATTTATAAGTAGTCACTGTGAAGGCAAATTTTTCTCTGTCTTTTTCTTGTAAATGTATATTGAAAAATTATCTTTTAAGCCAGGGTGGTGGTGGTGGTGGTGGTGGTGGTGGTGGTGGTGGTGACTCATGCCTTTAATCCCAGCACTTGGGAGGCAGAGGCAGGTGGATCTCTGTGAGTTTGAGACCAGCCTGGTCTACTATAGCTAGTTCCAGGAAGCCACCAAAGCCATAAAGAAACCCTGTCTAGAGAAACCAAAAAAATTAATCCTTTAACTTAATAACTCTAAGAAGCCATTCTTTATGTAATAAAGATAGCAAAGGAATAGAGAGCCCATTAGCTGAATCACCTTACTAACAGCTCTTAGATATGCTAGCATTCTCCATTTTCCAAATTTCTTTTTAACTACAAATACAGGAGAATTCCAAAGACTGGTTGATATTCAATATGCTGAGCATTTAGCTACTCCTGTACCAGTTGTCCTAAGGTCACCTAAAAAAGGATTGTAAACAGGGAATTCCTACAAATAATGTTTTTAAAGCATAATCCAAACAGAATGCCCCTCCCTTCTGAATTATTCAGAAGGTGTGGCAAAGGTTGGCATTAGACTAATGAATGCAGATTAAACAGGGAAAGTCAAGGTAACACTTTGCCATTGGGAAACACCCTGAGGGACCTCTCATAGGCCCCCATGTCAAATTTGGTTCAGTTGTTTCCTGTAACTGTGAAGCAAACTCCTTCCCAGAGCAATTAAAAAACATAATGCCTATTGTAAGAAACCATATTGCTCTGCATGATAGAAAATCTATAGAAGAGAGAACAAAAAATTCAGGAGAAACTGTAAAGCAAATATTTTGGCAAACTACTACAAATGAACAAACACCAAAATTAAAAATATGAATAAATGACATTGTCATTGAAGGTTTGTGTGGATGTAACAGTGATTGCACCAGAAACTTGGCATTCAAACTGGCCTCTTAAGGAGGTAAATGTTCATCTTTTAGGGATTGGAAGTTTATCTCAGGTAAGAGGGTATAAGTTGGGTCAAATGTGTAGGGCCAGAAGGAAAGAGAAGAAAATTAAAGCCACATGTGGCTAGCTTAGCAATGAATGTATGGGTACGTGATTTGTTACAGCAATGACATACTCAGGTTAACATTCCTCTAATCTCAGAAACAAACCATAAATTAATTTATGTTTCTGAGAAAAATATTAGAAGCTATTATAAAGAACAGTCACTGGCCATTCAGGTTATACAAGAATAGAACACAACAGGTGCTGATCTTTCAAAGGCACCAACAGCATTGCCATTTTCAAACAGTCCAGTGTATTATCATATAAAGACCTCAATTCTCCATTGTAATAGTGTTTTCCATTTTTTAATGTGGAAGACTCTCTGTCTCTTTAACAAATCCCCCCCTTTAAGATTTCCCAATTGTCTCACCAAATCTGCCAACAAAGATAGTGAAGCATAAGGCTCCTTAGCACATCTTATCAGAGAACACAGGCAGTGAACAGCCTGGCTATGGACAGCTGAAGCTGCTAGCAGGTAGTTGTGAGATGAGAGTGACAGCCTGAGGAGAGGGGGTCTGTGGGAAGCCTGCACCCCATAGGGGAAAGGGACTGGCTGTCTGAAAAAAAAACACATAGGATTGTGCAGAATAAGGACATGTGGTGGGAACTGCCTGAAGACAGAGTCAACTGGTCTATGGTGGGTATGTCTTGTGGTGCAAATCCCATAGGCTGCAAAGCCACAGGCAAGTGGCTTTTTCATAAGTTTGTGCCTTCAAGTTTGGTGCCAATTGTTGTATGTGTTCTAATAGGTCTTAATAATCAAAGCCCAGTGTTAGATATAGGGGTAAATGCTGAATGATCAGAGAGAAGGAGCCAGCCACAGCCGAGCCTTACCTTCTCAACTTCCCAGCACCAATCTCCCCCTGTCTTATAGCCCTCTCTCTGCCCAGCCATATCACTTCCTGTCTGTTTGTACAGACCTCCAGACTTCTGTGGTTAACTAGTGGCTAGCTCTACCCGCTGATCTTCAGGAAAGCATTATTTGTTAGGGTACAAACAAGATCTCACCACAGTTTTCTTCTCCACTATCTAATCATTTCATAGAGAAGAACAAGATTCAGCCTTGATTATACTTGCATAGAAACCTTTCAACATGAACTCTACCTAGCAAAAGCTTATGGGTGACAAAGGACTCCTGGCACCATTGGATACTGTATAAGTAAAATCATGCCTACCAACTTCTGTTTATGTATGGAAGATTTATTTATGGCATATGACAAAAGAGACATGTACCTAAAGAGCATGGTATTTGTTTATCTTTGTGAGTGCGTGTGCAGAATCTTTTGTTTGTCTCCTCTGTGTATACCAAAGATTAGGGGTGTATGTGCTAGAGAAAAAGGCTGAATTGAAACATTCATCAGGAAAAAGTGAGGAGCCATTTAGTCATTTTCACTTTAGAACCAGGTGTTTTGTTTCAGGTCCAGGATTGGCTCAGTCCTTTGTGGTGTGTCTGGTACAATGGCTCACAGATGTCTGGTTAGAAAGAAAGTGGGCCAAACCTCAATTGTTTGAATGGTCAGATTCTTAGGCTTTCAATTTTCTGTTTGAGCAGAGTCAACAGAAAGTTCATTCCCTTCTCCTCCAAGCTTTAGGGTATAATTTCTGTTGGCTAATTGGCTCTGAACTGTGATTGGTCATGAGGCTGCAGTCTTCCAAAGATTTGCTTGAGACTGGAGGAGGACAAAAATGGTTCACCTATTTGTATGATATGTTCATTCTGGCTCTTAACAAAGCAAACAAGTAAACATTAGTTCTTCACCTTGTGGACCTCATGGAAAACTTCTTGAATTTTCTTATTATATGACAGTCTGGCTCTTCTCCAGCTATCCTGGAAAGCAAAGTTGCAGCCATGGTATCTTTTATGGTGTACCTTAGAAGTGATCCTTCATCATTTTTGAATTATTATTGGTTACACTGGACAGACCTATTCATTCCTCTTCCAGATAGGAAGATGTTATATGGTGAGATAAATTCCAAGATTGAAAAAATCCCTCACTACCCTCTTGGAAGATGGCTTCTAAGAACTAACCTTTAAACATATAAAATGCTTGAATGAACACTTGTTGTAAATGGGTGATACACCCTTAAATGGGTGGCTAAAACCATGGTCATATTCAAGAGATTATATTATACTTCTTTTACACAATAGGGAGTATAGAACCGGGATAACAATTTGTCCATTCTTTCAGCAAATGTTTATCAAGTCCCTAAGGTGTACTGCTGGCTGATACAGGGCCTCTGCAGTGGAGAGTCTGCTGAGGAAGCTGCTCTGGGAACATAATAAGGAGCCAGGCAGATAATCCAGGAAGTACAGCTGCTCTGATTCACAACCAGCATGGGGTATTTGTCATTCTTTCTAATAATTCTTTTAAGTAGGGCCCTCAAGTCATCATAGAAGACTGAACAATGTTTCTGCCCTTTGTTTGTTTGTTGGCTAATGACTTCATTTCACATGTTCTGGTAAATGGATCGACTGCCCTCTTCCACTTCTCTCTCTGGTCATAATTCTTTCTGTTCCCATTTTAGTTGGAGACAGGTGCCCTCCAAACCACAATCTCTGCATTTATCAAAGCTAAATGGCTTGTGGCTGCCACCCTCATATTTCTAAAAGCAAGCTGCTTTGGCCTTACATAGAGAACCCAACCTGAGTGGAAAACTTGATTAATATACAGCTTCTCTCTTCCCTCCAGTTATTTATGTCTTGGTCAAAATTCTTAGTTGCTGGCACGATGAGAATGCTGACCATCCTAAGTGGAAGGGAATATATTGGCAGTATACAAGAGTTCTCAGAGTTAGTGGATGGCTTGAAAGTAGGTGGAAATCCATGGATTCCTTTTGGGTGAGATGGCATTATGACCTTGTGATCATGAGATAAGGCATTGTCAACTGCCCTCCCATCCCTCGCTCACATGCTTAAGATTCAAATGGCTTGGCTGAGGTCCACACAGGGGTCAGACTCCATGATAGGGAAGATGTAGAGTCTGCTCCATTTTTTCCAGGCAAATATTTCTCAATTTCCTATTTCCCTAAATGTCCTTTAGTGGTTTGTTGCTACATTGTTAAGACTAAACCTTTGGAGTTCTCCATGAGGAATCAGTTTTATTTCAGGTCTCAGGCTCCACCCAATCCTTGTATTTTCCATAAGCAAGCCCCATAAATTGGCAAACACCCATGAAAAGTGCTTAATTGGTATCATGCTAATTTGGCAATTAATTATCTTTAAATGCTATTTATTTCAGAAAATTATATTAAGCATCAGAAAAATATCGATGTCCTCTGTTTTTTAAATATGAGCATTTGATTTATTAATGGATCTTTCATTTATTTCAAGTGCAGTGGTAGTTTTTGAACCCACGCTGTGGTGTTCAGGTCTATCGTGACTTCATCAACAGTTAGTCTAGGGAAGAACTCATTCTTATGACTTCCCTCTCCAGCCAATGTTATGTCTTGCTGCTGCAGCAGGGGCACCTACAATTCTGGCTTTTTGGTGCCTTTTTATGCTTATTCCCTGTCCTTCATTCTCTGTCTACCTACCCATTTTGGCTGGCTTTACCCCCAGTAGTTTCTATAGGCAGCTGTCCTGGCTCACCTCTATCTAGCTCCAGGATACTGCTTCTTTCAGAAGAGCACTGGGTTCTCATTGGCCCAAATCCTGGTTCTCCTCAAATTTAGTTCCTGACAAGTAAGCATCAGGGACACAATGCTAATTCTTCAAATGACTGAAAGAATAAAAGAGCAAATGAATAGTCTCAGGTTACTTCAGCTGCTGTAACAAAATGTAAGAAGCTTTCCGTGGCTTTTAAGCAGTGGAAATCATCCTTCAGGTCTGGGGACCTATTATCAGGAGGGCCTCCACCTCCTTCAGTTTTAGACACATTTCAAAGTTTTAAATAACTTGTGTATGTTGCTCTGGACAAAGCAACAACTTTCAGCATGATGTTTTCACACATGTGGTTTGGTTGTAAAATGTCCCCACATGGTCATGTATTTGAGCATTTGGCCCCCAGATGGTGATACTATTTTGGCAAACTGTAGAGCCTGTAGGAGGTGGGGCCTATCATGGGAAAGTGAGTCACAGAGAAGTTGGCCTTACATGTTATAGTCCAGGCCCTTTTCTGATACCAGTTGCTCTGTTTCCTAGTCAAAGCCAGGCAACTAGCAGCTGCTGCCATCTTCTGTGACAGAGCTTCCTGCCACCATGTCTGTCTCCTCAAGCCACAAGCTCAAATCAATCCTTTCTTCTAAACTTGCTTCTGCCAGGTGTTGTTACAGAGATGAGAAAAGTAATTAACACAAACAATGTGTTCCGCTTTGATCACACCCTCCCCTTCTTACCTGGTTTTTGCCCTCCTCCTATTGGCCCCTTTGCTTTTGTGTCCTTTTTCTTTTTGAGACAGTCTAATGTAGCTCAGGTTGGCCTTGAACTTACTGCATGACCTTGAGGTCCTGATCCTCTTGCCTCTACCTCCCAAGTACCAGGATGATAGGTGTGCACTTCCATGTCTAGCTTTAAAACATCTAGAATCTACATATTGAAGAGTGTTTGTGTGTGATATTTGTCGCTCACAGCCTGGCTTAGCTTCCTTTCTTTTTTTTTTTTTAATAGCCCAAATAATTCTCAATATAGATGAGTGGTTCTCTCTCTCTCTCTCTCTCTCTCTCTCTCTCTCTCTCTCTCTCTCTGTGTGTGTGTGTGTGTGTGTGTGTGTGTACTACTCTTTGATACAGGGGATTAGTTGGCAATGTCTAGAGGCATTTTAGATGACCACATCTGGAAGGTGGGTGATGGAAATAGACATCTAGTAGGTGGAACCCACAGTCATTACTGTGCATTTTATAAAGACAAGGCAGTTCCATATCCCTTAATGGAGAATTATTTGGCCCAAAATATCCATGGTGACAAAGTTGAAAAAAAACCCAGAAATAAAGCAGGCCTTCTCTCCAATACCACTCTCCAGAAGAGGCAAACATTCTTTGTGTGTGTGTGTGTGTGTGGTGTTCTATGTGTGCTTGCCTATGCATGAGGATGCATGTGACATAGCTCCTATGTGGAGGTCAGAAGACAAATTCAGGTACCATATTTTGGGGGTGGTGGTGTCCTGGGTTGTTTGCTGCTGAATATGCCAGATTAGCTGGCCTTCAAACTTCTGAGAAGTCTGTCTCTACCTCATATTTGACTGTAACAGTGCTGGGATTGTATGCTACAGGGCAGGAGTTATGCGGGTCCTTGAGAAATTTCACTCAGGCCCTCATACTTGCACAATAAGCATTTACCCATGGAGCCATCAACCTAGCTCAAGATGTACATACATGATTTTCCTCTCTCTTGCTTTCTCTTTTCTTAGGACCACTTTGTAGACTGGGGCCAGTGGGGGGTTATGACATGTCTCTATGGCTACAGAGACAAATTTTATTTCACAGTTTCTATGTTTTCCAAACTCAGAACTAACAGCTCCAGGCCTCTTATGCCCCAGCATAAAATCCATGAGATTTAAGTGTGTGCTACCACATGCCTTGTAAAACATACTGAATATGATCTGACAAGGTCTGTTCTCAATGCTCTTTTCTGCACCAAATCTTCAGGCAGTAATTCAATTTTGAGGCCTTTTTTGTCTATTGAAATATGTGTATAGTGACACATGGACTCTTCTTAGCACTTAGCATTTTCTTCTTTGGGTAATGGGCTTTATTACACACACACACACACACACACACACACACACACACACACACACACAGCTGTGTATGCATGCACACAAAATAGTATGAAAGGGCATCTAAGGAGACATGTTACACTTGATGCTTTTGTTTTCCTTGAAGATGTCAGATGTTGCTGAAAATGGCTGTTTTTTGTTTTTTTAAAACAGGGGTTAATGGATTGTGATAATGCCATGGAAAATTATTTCACAGTAAATGTTGAATTTTGTTTTTTTCTGAGCCCTCTCTGCTACCTTTACTTTAAAATAATATGCAGATCTTAGAAAATAGGCCAACAAAGTCTGCCTCGTTTTCTTTATCACTTGTAACTATGAAAACCTCTTAGGTTAGTTATGATATTGCACTGGGTGAAGGAATGTCGTGTGGGGGCTCCCCTGTCCCTCGACAGGGAAGGGATCTTTTTGAAATGTGTTTCCGTGGAGCTCGTAGGCTTTCTAAATGGGCTGTTTCCACACAGTTTCCTAGTTTTGCGTGGGAGCAGAAGCTGAACTCCCAGGATGTGACAGACGTCATGGATTCCAGAGTGTTTTCACAGTATCTTCTATGATTTAGGTCCAATGTGAGGACCTGGGGAAGTAGAAACATGTGTAGGCTTTGGCTTGAGGTCATTGCTACCCTATCTCAGAGTCTGTATGTCTCACAGTCTGTAACTCCAGCATGGTGACATCTGTGGCTACATTGGCAAGCAAGATTTGCAAGAACCAGAGATTATACCTTTGTCACATTTAACTGATGACTTTAAGCTTACCTGTCATGGTGAAGCAAAAGTGAACAGGAGGAGCCAGGGGTTACCATGCAGTTCCACAGGTCATTTGTTGTAACTACAAGATGCATTTGTCACCATTCCCAAGTGACATCATTGATACCAGTAGGAATGACTGCCACAAGAAGCTATTTCCATCATGAGATGTCTCTGTGCTCCATTCTGGTAATCACAAAGTTTGTATGATGACTTACTGGGAGACCTGACCAAGAAACCAATAAATCCCAGGTTGTCTGCTAGATGCCACCCAGACATCCAGGTCTATTTTTCCAAAAGCAAAAGTAAAGTATCCACCTTAGTTTTGTTTCTCAGAACATCGGTCATTAGTATATTTATGAGGAAACCAGATGGATTCCCCCACCCCTGTGTGTAATAGACACTAGGGCCTTTTATATAGTATACAATTGCTCTAACACTGAGCTACATAGCCAGTTCTCTTTGCCAAGATGTTTTATATCTACATATGCATTTCCACATATATTTCATGTATGTATTTCATAAGTATTTTCTCTCTTCTCTTGCCTCCTGTGTGTGTGTGTGTGTGTGTGTGTGTGTGTGTGACAGGTTCTGGCTAAGGAGTTCAGGCTAACCTGGAATATGCAATCCTCTTGCCTCAGCTTCCTGACTACACAACACCCAGATCAATATATTCTTATACTTGTTTGTTGCTGGATGGGTTATTATTCAAACTTCTAACCTTTAGGGGTTATGAAGAGGAAGAGGGTTGCTCATTTGTGTAGTACTCATCTCACTAGGGCTTATTCTGAGACACAAGCATGGCTAAGTATTTTATCTCAAGAATCTGACCTAACTGACCCACAGCCCAGTGCAGTGAGTCCTCTCATTATTTCCATTTTATTGAAACCAGAGTCCAGAGAGGATAATTTCTTTGAAGAGTATGAAGTGCAGGGGATTAACAACTAGGCACACCCCTTGCTGGGGCATGTCATTGCAGCCTTGCACTTGGTTCAACTGTAGGAAGAGGGGGTTTCTGTTACAAAAGCAGCTTCATAGAGGGGGTTAGCCACCATCTCTAGCCCATCCATTTTTTCATGCTTGATTTTAGCCACACTGTTCAGAGGCAATTAGCTCATTGATTCAGGATGAATTCTCAAGTGCCTACTTACTCACGATTTGCTACCTTATGGTAGCCACCTTTAAACCAATTGACAGAAAAAAACAAAAGACAACAAACAAACACTACAGATAAAAAAAGAGTTGAGAATGGCTTTTTACCTGCCAGGACCCTATATTGAAACAATATTTGTACATTTGCTGAAAAAGATCTACATTTACAGAGTGGCCATCAAAACACATCATACTGCAAAGAACTCAGGAAGCTATTCATGAAAACACCAAACAATCCAATTAAAAAATGGGGGTACAGAAATAAATAGACAATTCTCAATAGAGGAATCTAAAATGGCTGAAAGACACATAAGAAAGTGTTCAACATCCTTAGCCATCAGGGAAATGCAAATCAAAACAACTCTGAGATACCATCTTACTCCTGTCAGAATGGCTAAAATAAAAAATACCAATGACAGTTTATGCTGGAGAGGATGTGGAGAAAGAGGAACACTCCTCCACTGCTGGTGGGAGTGCCAACTTGTACAGCCACTTTGGAAATCAGTATAGCGACTCCTCAAGAATATGGGAATGAGTCTACCACAAGATCCAGCAATTCCACTCCTAGGCATATACCCAAAAGAAGCACATTCATATAACAAGGACATCTGTTCAACCATGTTCATAGCAGCATTATTTGTAATAACCAGAAACTGGAAGCAGCCTAGATGCCCCTCAACTGAAGAAGTGATACAGAAAATGTGGTACATTTACACAATGGAGTACTACTCAGCAGAAAAAAGCAAAGGAATCTTGAAATTTGCAGGAAAATGGATGGAACTCGAAGAAACCATTCTGAGCAAGGTAACCCAATAACAAAAAGACAAACATGATATGTACTCACTCATATGTGGTCCTGCTTTATGATACATACTAGTGACCATGCTTTATCAGAGCTGTTTTTAATGATGTTGCTCAGAATGGTTTCCTTCCAGATGATGATTGAGAAGCTAATATAAAAAAATGGTGCCTGGTACCACAAGGGTAACAGAACTGTGCTGTTTTTCTGGGATTTTGTTTTTTACTTTTTTTTTTTTTAATGGAGAGTGCTGGATGTCTCTACAATTTTGTTCAAATGACTGCAGAACCTGGAAAAGCTGTTGCTGCTACTGATGCATAACATACTGCCATTATTGGTCTTTTTATATAAATATAAATAATATAAATATAAATATATAAACATATATAATTTGAATTTTTGGAAACTTTAGCTGTGGTGTCAACTTTGGAAAAAAGTATCCCAGTTTACTGCATTCAGTTGGCATTGTACAAAATTAACAGCCATATTGTTCTAGAAATGTTGAACTTAATTTTTTTCCATTTGTACAGGGGTAATGCACTGTATTAAATATGTAAGGTCTTAAAAAAAAGAAGGGATTTTGAGAGCCCATTCCATATGAAGGAATGCTCTCTTGACCTGGACACATGGGGAAGGGCCTAGGTCTGGCCCAGGATGATGTGGTAGACTTTGGGGAGCTCCTTTTGAGGGCCTTACCCTGCC
This sequence comes from Cricetulus griseus, assembly GCF_003668045.3. Taxonomy (NCBI): domain Eukaryota; kingdom Metazoa; phylum Chordata; class Mammalia; order Rodentia; family Cricetidae; genus Cricetulus; species Cricetulus griseus. The sequence goes on from NW_023276807.1 coordinate 166,814,563, forward strand.
TGGGGAGTGGAGGGGGGATGGCTAGGGGCAGGTGGGATGTTGGGGGGGGAGGGGAGGGAGAGGGAGAAGGAATTGACATCTGAAGCAAGCTTGTTCCTAATTTGAACTAATAAAATAAAAAGTCGCCTACTTTGAATAAATACATTAATATGTATTAATAAAAATTAATCATAGAAAAAAAGTGATGTCATAGAAATAAAATATTTCCTCCCTTAAAAAAAAAACACATCATACTGCTCCCCTCTACTTCCCATAGAGACCTTACAGTGATGAAAACAGAGCAAACCTCACCTCCAAACCTGAAAACAGAACAAGCTCAGCATCCAAATCCTTCAAAACAATTGGGACCCTGGGCCCATCAAGCTGCCTTTTCTGTTCCTTTCCCCAGACCTCTGTTTCACTTTCTGTTGGGCAGGATGGATTGGAGCACCACTGGCCTGCCAGCTTCTACCTGTATCCACCAGACTCTTTCCTCCATTGGTCCTGAGATACCATCTAGAACATTTGGGAAGCAAAGAGAGATAACTGGAAAGAAAATTGGAGTGATTATTTATCTGTCTGGAGTCTTGAGATAATTTGCAAATCCAGTGAAAACTGTGGATCCCTTCCCAGCCATATCCATGATGTTCCATGTTTGGCTCCAAGCCCAAAGAATCCCTAAGATCCCCCGATGTTCAGGGGCCTCAGGTTATAATCTCTAGGCTTCGTTGGCAATACACAATTGTTCCTTGCTATTCTTCATCAAAACCCTTTGTGGATACTCAAATCTGTGGTTGTTCCAATATCATGTAGAATGATGGAGTGTTCCCATGGAACCCATGCTGAGCACTTCAAGATTGCTTACCATAACTAATGCAAAGTAAGTAGTACAATGCTTGTTGTACTGTGCTGTTAGGGAGCAGTGACAAGACACATTCATGATGTGGAGTGGGCTGAACCCTTGAGTGTGGAACTGGTCAAAGTTGAGAAGTTTCTCTTAACTACTTGCTGCAGTGGGTGGCTTCTAAGTGGGTCCTAATACACCTTGCCTCCTTGTGCTCATGTTGTTGTATAACCATTTCCTAGAGCTCACACTGGGCCCACAACTTGTTTTTACTGTACACACTCACAACAATGAAAGGGTAACTATCACACTCATGGTCAAGATATAAGCAGGTTCTCTGTTTTTTCTGTTTGATCTCTTGTGCTTTTCCACTGGCTCTTTGCAATGAAGCCAGCTGCCATGTGGTGAACACCCAGCGGAGGGGCCCAGTGTAGTATACAACAGCCTCAGAACAACAGCCAGTGGGGAACTCAGTAATGATGAGAATATGCTTGGAGGCAGATGTTCCCTCAGTGGACCCTGCAGGTGAGCTCAGTCAATGCCCATGAGAGTCAGAGTCCCTTAGCTAAGCAGTAGCTTTATTCTGGGCCACAGGAATGCTGTGTGCTGTTGCCAAGTTGCAGGATAATTTGTTTGACATCACTAAATGAATGTAGTCTACTAACCCCAGATTCAGCATGCCATACAAGAGCCCAGACAATACCACTGAAGGAATTCACAGATTGACTGTTCTTAAGGAGGTTGAAAATGGCACACGTGTCTAGACCGCAGATTGGGGTAGAAGACAATCTTCTGTCTGCAGAGGCTTCATGTCACCTAGCCACTGCCAATATTAGGAAAGCTTGATAATCTTCTGACCTTTTCTTCTTAGGCCTTGGCTGTGTTCTGTGGACAGCAACAGTTGGAGAAGAAAGTTGAATGGCTTTTATCTCTAAGGCTATGGTTATCTCCCTGGGATACATATTCTGTGGCCACACAAGAAGACTGACCTTTGTCTACCTCCTGGATATAACATTATTTCTTTTGGCTCTCCAGAGGGCTTAGAGGAGTAATGTCACAGGGAGCTGAGAAACTTTGGTCTGGACAAATGACTCTGGGCAAACTAGCAGCTATGATAAAGGGCAGGTTGAGCAAAGGTTGCACAAACCAAGCTGGATAACCAGGTAACAGTCAGAGTGCAAATCATCCCAGCAGGAGACATCATTTCAGCCTCCATAAAGCATCCCGCCCAGAAACCACCAGTGCTGCTCCACCAGGGGAGAGTGGTGGAACATAATATTGTAGGTGGGGGAAATCCTCAATTAATTACAAAACCTTGCAGGCTTTAAAAGACCATATACTAACATGAGGGCAGCCATTTTCCACCTCATCATCTGGATTTGTCCTGAGAATATGTGGAAGGTCCAGCCTGAGGAAGGACTGTGAAAGAGCCGTGTGGGTGCTGGGATGTGAACCCAGGTCCTTTGGAAGAACTGCCTGTGCTCTTAACAGATATCAGTAGTTTAGCAGTAGTTTCAAAGGGCTAAGTAAAAAGAGTCAGGAACTAAAAGCTGGGTGGTGGTGGCACCTACCTTTAGTCCCAGCACTCAGGAGGCAGAAACAGGTGATCTCTGTAAGTCTGACATCAGCCTGGCCTACAGAGTGAGTTCCTGGCTACACAGAGAAACCCTGTCTCAAAACCCCACACTCCACAAAGAGTCAGGACTGAAGGGAAGTATGTTCTGATGTGTTTACCAAGAGTAGTTACCATCCCCTTGCTGTTGCCTGTGCATGGGCCAGGCACACAGGAGAGTTCAGAATTGTGTGTTTTGGGTGGCATGGTCATCCCCTTGGTAATCCTGGGAAGCCTGCTCATTCCCTCTCAGAAGAAAATTCTCTGTTTTAAAAACAGATTTGTTTGATTGTGCATGTGTGCACCACATGTGTTCAGGTGCTGGTGGAAGCCAGAAGAGGAAATCAGATGCCCTGGAACTGGATTTATAGGCAGTTATGAGCTGCCTTAGGTAGGTGCTGGAAACTGAACCTGGGTCTTCTGCAAGAGCAGAAAGTGCTCTTAACTTCTGAGCCATCTCTCATGCCCAGAAGAAAGGTTTTTTTTTTCAAAAATATTTTTTATTAAAATTAGAAACAATCTTATTTTACATATAAATCCCAGTTCCCTCTCTCTCCCATCCTCCCATGTCCCCCACCAACCCCCGCCCTGTCCCATGCCCCAACCACTCCTCAGGGAGAATGAGGCCTTCCATGGGGAGTCATAAAAGTCTGTTACATAATTTGGGGCAGGGTCGAGGCCCTCCTCTGTGTATTAGGTTGAGAGAGTATCCCTTCATGGGGAAATAGGCTCCCAAAGTTCGTTCATGCACTAGAGATAAATACTGGTTCCATCACCAGAGGCCCAATAGACTGCCCAGGCCTCCTAACTGTCATCCACAGGTCTGGTTCAGTCTTATGCTGATTCTCCGGCTGCCTGGCTGGGGTCCATGAGCTCCCACTTGTTCAGATCAGCTGTTTCTGTGGGTTTCTCTAGCATTGTCTTGACCCCTTTGCTCATCACTCTTCCCTCTCTACAACTAGATTCCAGGAGTTCAGCTCAGTGCTTAGCTGTGGATCTCTGCTTTTGCTTCCATCAGCTGCTGGATGAAGGCTCTAGGATGGCATTTAATGTAGTCATCAATTTCATTATAGGGGAAGGACATTTAAGGTAGCCTCTCCACTATTGCTTAGATTCTCAGTTGGGGTCATCTTTGTGGATCTCTGTACATTGCCCTAGTGACAGATTTCTCTCTAAACCTATAATGGCTCCCTATATTAAGGTGTTTCTTTTCTTGCTCTTCTCTATTCTTTCCCTGACTCAATCTTCCTGAACACTCATGTTCTCCTCTTCCTCCTCTTCTCCCCTCCTCTTTCTTCTACCTCTCTCCCCACTCCCTCCTTCCCTGTGCCCCCAGGGGGACAATGTATGTCTTTCTTAGGGTCCTCCTTGTTTCCTAGCTTCTCTGGAACTGTGGATTGTAGGCTGGTAATCCTTTACTCTGTCTAATATCCACATATGAGTGAGTACATGCCATGTTTGTGTCTATCTGTCACTGGGTTACCACACTCAGATGGTTTCTTCTAGTGCCATCCATTTGCCTGTAAATTTCAAGATTTTTTTCTGCTGAGTAGTACTCCATTGTGTAAATGTACCACATTTTCTTTATCCGTTCTTCAGTTGAGGGGCATCTAGGTTGCTTCCAGGTTCTCTGCTATGAACATGGTTGAACAGATGTCCTTGTTGCATGAATGTACATCTTTTGGGTATATGCCTAAGAATGAAATTACTGGATCTTGAGGTAGACTGATTCCCATTTTCCTGAGGAACCACCATACTGATTTCCCAAATGGCTGTACAAGTTTGCACTCCCACCAGCAATGGAGGAGTGTTCCCCTTTCTCCACATCTTCTCCAGCATAAACTGTCATTGGTGTTTTTGATTTTAGCCATTCTCAGAGTTGTAAGATGGTATCTCAGAGTTGTTTTGATTTGCATTTCCCTGATGGCTAAGGATGTTGAGCACTTTCTTATGTATCTTTCAGTCATTTTAGATTCCTCTCGTGATAATTCTCTATTTAGCTCTGTATCTCACTTTTTAATTGCATTATTTGTTGTTTTGGTGACTAGTTTCTTGAGTTCTTGGTATATTTTGGAAATCAGCCCTCTGTCAAATGTGGGGTTGATGAAGATCTTTTCCCATCCTGTTTTGTCTTGTTGACTGCGTCCTTTGCCTTACAGAAGCTTCTCAGTTTCAGGAGGTTCCATTTATTAATTGTCGATCTCAGTGTCTGTGCTACTGGTGTTATATTCAGGAAGTGGTCTCCTAATACCAATTCGTTTAAGGGTAGCTCCCACTTTCTCTTCTAGGAGGTTCACTTGCTCTGTGTTCCTTTTACCTTGAGCAGACACCTTGGCTGGTTATAATTTGTTCTCTATCTAGGTGGCTGAAACAACCTTCACTGTAGAATAGAACCACTCTTGTTCCATGCTTTATTCTCTTCAAGCACATTTCACCTTGTTCATGTGTGTTTGAGAAGTTCCCACTGTAAGAGTGAGTTTATTTTATCACATAGTTCATGACTACGGTCCAGGTAGAGAGTACAGCCCAGTACTGTACTACAATAGAGGTGGAGAAATTATGGCAGCAGGAACTTGAGGCAGCTCATTGAGAGCCACGCTTATCCAAAGCTTTTTTAGAGGCCCTGTTGAAAAGACCAAGGGAACTCCGTGTCCTTGCCCAAGGACAGAAGTGGCAAGGTCCCATCAGGGGTGGTTCTGTAGAACTTGGCTTTTCCCTGCTGGAGAGACCGAAGTTATCAGTCCTAAGGCCATTGTGTGCTCAGTCTGTGATGCACTTGAGATATAATGAACTTGTTTTCCCCCTGTACAACATTAGCTTCCTGCTGACTGCACCCCATTGTGTGATGGTTTTTTACTGATTCTGTCCCATTTTTTTTTTTCGAGACAGGGTTTCTCTGTGTAACTTTGGAGCCTATCCTGGCACTTTCTCTGGAGACCAGGCTGGCCTCGAACTCACAGAGATCCGGGTGCCTCTGCCTCCCAAGTGCTGGGATTAAAGGCATGCGCCACCAACGCCAGGCTCTGTCCCATTTTTTTATTTGAGAACTATGTATAAGATATTACACTTTTAAATAAATTTGCTTGACATAAGTTATCAGCGTGTCCAAGACCTCTTGAACCCACCTTTCCTATCTTCTTTAGTTTGCCTTTCCTGGTCCTTTCTCCTCAGGACTGACTGTCACTGAAGGATGACCTGCTGGTTCAGTCCAGCAGTTGGTTAAAGTAGAGGGCCATGAATGCCGCTTGGCTCAGGTTCTTTTTCCTTTTAATTCAATCTAGGATCTCAGTTCACAATATGGCTCCATTCATATTTAACACTGGTATTAAAGTGTTATCTAAGAACTTTCTCATGGACATAATTAGAAGTTTGTCTCCTAGAGTATTCCAGATTCTATCAAATTAACAATATTAACCATCACAGTAACCAATAGAACGCTGTGCAGAGACACCATGTGACTTCCGATATTGGTCCTGGAAAGGTGTACAGCATTCATCTGGTTCTACTGAACTTTTTAAATACTCCATTTTGGGACCCAGCTGTCATGGTGGCAGCAGCTGAGAGGAGAGGCTACAAGTAGGTTACAGTCAGTAGTCCCAGCTGAAGGCTAGCTTTCATGTGTCCTCCACTGGACAGGAGACATGTGAGAAGAAGCTTCCAGATCCCTCCAATTGCCACACATTTATTCATATTCTACTTGGGTGAATCTTGTTGGCTGAAGCCTTGGAGCTGAGTTAAATGATTGAAAGAATCCGTGAAAATAAATAATGCTGTGCTTGTGTTTTTATACCTCTTGAATTTGGAGTGTTTTGTTATGTAGTATTGGTAACCAGAACACATGTTAAAGAAGACATAATAGGCAATTTTGTTATGGGGCAAAGACCTGTGAGACACCATTCCCAAGTCTCCTAAGCCAACCTTTCAGTGGATTAAGCCAGGAGAGGGGACAGAGAAGGCAGGTTACTCTGCCACCAGTAGTTCTTTTCTACTCTTTTTAGGTATGCACATCACATTCTGGCTGTGATTTTTCTGCTGGAGTCTTTATTTAATTGTTATTTGGGGAATCAGTTGTTTTTGAAATACCCCCCAACTGATACACTCTGCTGGTATTTTGCCAAGAGAGATAAACAGTCACTGCCTGTAAGACAATTGAATTCAGTGTTAGCAAAATATAGCATCTGCCTCCCAGTAGAGTGGTCTGCCCTGGAAATACCTGGGTGGTCTGATTCAAGTTTACTTGGCCATCTCTTCCATGTCCACTCTGCAATGTTCTGCCACCATGTATGTGACTATGCAGTCATGTTTTAATCCCCCAAAACTATACTGCAGTTCTCCATTCTTGATTTTCCCAAGTACCAGTGAATATTCTTCTCAACCAAGAGATGGAAATGAAACCTGAAGCAAAGCAAATGTTCACTTTTGTGAGCTTTAAAGAACGCCATGAGTTCAATTGAAAATTGAAATTGCTTAGCACAATAATAAATGCTTACCCTTACCGTGTGTTGCTATTTTGCACATCAGGTGGTAAAACAGTGACTGTGAAGAGATCACTTATAGTAAGATCCACCCTCCCTCCAGTAATTCTAGAGCAGCAGATGAGCTAATAAATATGTAACACTTTGTAATGACATTTGCAGTCTTGGAAAGTAAACCTGCCCCACCTTCACACAAACAAAATGCACAATCATCCAATATTGCACTATTTAATGGGAAAATTTAAGTCATATAATGTCACTAGCATTTCATTCAATGATTTTCCTGGCTGAGCCACAGCTGCAGTGTGAAAGAACCTGTACTCTTGTATTTGAGTTTTCTCTTTGCAAAGATGTTTTTGTTCTCTGAAGTAATTCTGACTGCAAATACAGAGCATTTTTTTTCTTTGAGCCATAGTCTCAACATGCAGCCCCATCATGCCACCCTCCTGCTTCAGCCTCCAGATTACAGGACTGTGTCATGATGCCTGGAAGATAGAGCATATCCTTGCACCTTTGTTGCCAATCAGGAGGTATTCATAATGAACACTTTATTATATGGCGTGTGGCTGAGTGGGAGTGATGGCCATGGTGACAGGCAAGTCTCAGTATCTTGGTGACCTCCATCACTTGCATTCTGTGGGCCTCAGGTTTTGCTAGGTGAAGTATAGGTGGTACTTTCCCATTGGGGTTAGCATCAGGATTAAATAGTCTGAATGCCTGGTACATTGAGTTTTCCTGGGCCTTTTGTTAACTTTGTATGTGTGTTTTTAGTGAGGACAACAGTTCCATGTATGCTAGTGACTTCTAACAGAACAGGCATGCCCCAGAGACATACATATTTTATTGTTACGATGGATACGGGGCAGAACTTCACTGGCTGGTCTCAAAATCAGCATAGATTTTCAAGTGCCTGCCTTGAAAACATGTGGACCTGTGTTAGAGCTCCAGAACCCAAGCAAAGAAAAGCCATGTACTGTGGTATACACTTGTAATTCAGAGACAGAGATAGAGACAGAGACAGAGACAGAGACAGGATGATTTGTGAGGATTGCTGGCCAGCCTGCCTAATCTATTGGTGAGCCCCAGGATTCAGTGAGAGACCAAATCTCAAAAAAAAAAAAAGTAGCTAGTACCCTAGGAGCAATTTATGACCCAATGACAAGAAGTGTGGTTTCACTGCAAATGACATCTACTCATGTGTCCCTGTGAGCACGGATGGGTATGGCTACCCAGTTTGAACAGCAGTTGTGCCATGACAGGTCCAGATTACAGAACCTGATTATTTGATATAAGGAAAAGCCTGGTCATATCTGGTTGGGTGTGAAGCAGCCAGAGGCTCTGGCAGGGGAGCAGGGTGGTGGTAAGACTGCCCTCAGGTAAGAAGTTTCTGCAGCTTTCTTTTGCCTGTTGCAGCTGTGTCTGCTTATTTGTCCTCATTGTGTGAGCAGTAGATATTGTAGCAGGTGTAAGCGATACAGCTTGACTCCCAAGATCCTGCAAGCTTGTTGTTATTAGCTGTTAAGCTAAGAGCTGAGTCCAAAGCACCACCATTCTTGATACCTTTTCTCCTGTGAAAATGTGAATTTAACTCAAGGTAAGAAATGCTCCGGATCCTGCTAAACTTCCACGTGTTCTGGTGATCTGTTGTCTTATGACTTTAGGCTGCATTTCAGAACAAGTTGGGGGTGGTTACAAATGACCCTGTAGTGCCAATAAAAGGTGGCAGTTGAGGATGCCAGGTTACTATAGAAACACCAGGGGAATAGAAAGGCAAGACAGATGCCATACTGAGAAGAAATAGATTTTTGAAATGATACCTACATGCCACATGAAACATTTTCCTTTTATTAAATTCATAGACAATAGGAAGAATGTTCTCAACACATAAAATATCAATAACCTTGAAATGCGGTTGGGTAAAATTCCTCATGAACATTCTTTTGTAAACTGTAGAGACTTTGTAAGGTACAGTAAATAAACAGAATTACCATTGAAGCTGCAGCTACAGTGCTAATGTCTAAGCACAGAGCAAGATGCCATGATGAGTATGTGGTTTATTAATATATAATGCTTATGTTAGCCTTATGAATACAATTCCTGCCAGTAGTGCCCCTGGTGTCTAAGTCATGAGCTTTGATGTCACCCTTGTGGCTACCTTCTTGGCCTCCCAGAAAGATCCTGAGTCTGTTGGGATTTCAGCTTCCTAGTTTATGTAGTGTTATGAGGATTAGATAGTGTATCTACATGTGTGATAGTTAATCACAATTGTCAACTTGTTCAAATCTAGAATTACCTGGAAGAAAGGCTTCTGGACATGCCTGTGGGGATTATCTTGATTAGGATAATCAGGGTAAAATACTCACTCAGCATAGGTGGCACTATTACCAACATGGGATCCTGGACTGAATAAAAAGGAGAAAATGACCTGAATAGAAACATTCATTGTTGTCTGCTTTTGACTGTCTATGCAATATGATGAGGTGCCTCAGATTCATATAGCTGTGGCTTCCCTGCATAATGGATAGAAACCTTGAACTGTGAGACAAAACAAACCCAATGTCCTTTGAGTTGCTTTTATCAGTGTATATATTAGATATTATATGCATATTATGTACTATATATATTATATCTTGATAATAGGAAAAGAACCCTAGAAAGTATGGCTTAGTGCAGAGCTTGGGAGCAGAGTGAGAACTCAATAAATGGTTGTGTTGACAATAAACCAAAGACAACCATTGATTCCTGGGCCATGGTTAAGTGTTGAGTAGAGTCATAACCCCATGTCTACCATAGTGATTTATGAGGTACAAAGGGGGCACAGTTTCCATTTAACACATTTAACTGGTGGTATTAGTGAAGCCAGCTTAGTACAGATGCTGCAGAAATACCAGGGGGATGCATTTGAAGAACCAATGAACTTTGCATGGAAACATCAAGTAGTAGTTGTTACAATGATGCATGCATTCCTTGTGGCCTGTGACCATGTGGTGGAACAGTGCCAGAATAGATGGTCTAGGATCAATTGAAAGATGTTTCAAATGCTCTTTATCATTTTAGGTGGGTGAAACCACGAGTTCTTGAAATCACTGTGAGATCTATAGTAGATACTAGTTTAAAGGCTGGTGTGCACAGTATAGCCTTGTATTAGAGGTGATAGTGTGGAGTTAATAGAAAAGCTGTTTCTCACCTTAGTTGGTTCCCAACACCCAGCCTGGCATGAAAGGAGTGTCAGAAACAGCGAGTCCCTGGATGTGAATATACAGTCCTCCCCGGAGTCTGTGCTGCAAACCTCAGGGATGGATGGAAAACCGTGTTTGTGATAACACTAGTATGTGCTTGATGAAGCTTTTTCTAAGGTGTGATTAAATTCTCAATGGAAACTTAGGGAGATGTTTGCAAATGTTTTTACAAAAAACCATGTAAGAGTGGTTGACCTTCTGAATAGGAAAGGCAAAGCTGAAAAGGTTCATTTCTTAAATTTAACATAATCGGATCCAATCATTAGACAAGTGTCATTGATTTAGCCTGAGAGGAAGGGAGCCAATCTGGAACTGCATATATTTGGAATTATTGGTCTTACTTATTTAAAGTACTCTTCATATGCCCTAAAATAGAGACATAATATTAACTTGTATTAATAGTACTTGTGTTAATATTAAAAATGGGATGGCTAGGAAAATTCCACAGAGTACCATGAAGGATAAAGTAGAAAAACAAAACAAGATAACACATGAGCTGGTTGGTCATATTAACACGTCTGAGATCCTTGCTTTGTATGGGAACTATTGATTTAATCCTGAGTGAGACCCTGAAAATTCATGTTGGAATCAGTTCTTTCAACCATATGTCTCAGACCTAAATTACAAATATTGAATGAATACAGTTTTGGACAGTTTCTGAAGTGCTTGTTTTCCAGCAAAGTACCAGCTAGTACACCTCTAATTAGGGTTGCCTCTATTTCTCCAGTTCTCAGGAAACACTGATTTCTTTCTGAGCATGGGTATGTAGCTGATCCCCCTGGTTTCAGATTAAACAGTTTAAAGCTCACCCTTCTGAGCAGAGTATGAAATTCTAACTGCATGCAGAGAAGTATATGCATGTCCATGCATGCTTTCAGAGATGACACAATAACCACTGTGGAGCAGCCTGCAAGTCCTTGGTCCAGCACCTCAGGTACAAATGATAAGCATAGCCAGAGCCCTTCATTTTCGTTAAGTGCATAGTCCATCAGTCAGCCTGGAGCTTGTGCTCGTCTCCAAGTTTCCTGCTTGCTGAAATCAAATTGCCTCTTAAGATTTTGCAAACACCTTGCTAGGAATTTCTCAGGTTTTATGTAGTCTGCTCTCGGCATACAACAGATATCAAGTGTGATGAATAGAAGCAGTTTTCATTTATAGATTTCTCTAAAGGTGTACTCAATATCAGTGGTAACGAAATAATTAACTGACATAATAGCTGAAGAATGCTGGTCTTCACTGAGTATCATTTTAAGTCAAAACTTAAAAAATAAGAAAACAAGGGCTTAGAACTAAAACTCAGAATAATTTACTGACTCAGGGTTGCTCAGTTGACACAAATGGCAGAACATGGACAAAAATGCAGGACCTTTGCTTCCTTCCAAGCTTCACCACACTATCACACCCTTGTTTTACCAACAAAATTACTAACTTGTGGATTTTTTCTTAAATGTTAAAGAAGAGGGGTCTTTTATGCTTGAAGTGAAAGAAAAAGAAATGAACTGGTTTGTGAGCAGAAGAGTAAGAACTTTTGTCAAGTTAGTGATGATTATTTACACAGCAGAAAAGCTAGCTTGAGGTTTTCTCTCAAAGAGAGACTAGTACTGTTCTCCAGATTTGACATACTCTTCAGGTACTAAAGATAAAATAGGTGATGAATTTAAAATGACTTAGAAGCTACTCATGGAACTAGGGGAAAAATAAGGTGACTAGGAAAAAGAACTCCGCAAAGACAGCTCTGGGTTAGGTACTAATGGCTTAGGGAGAGAAAAGTCATGGGAGTAGTGTGGGGAGGTGACACAGCCTGATGTGCTCAACAAAACGAGTGTTGGGTTGCTTCAGAAGATTCTCTGCAGTGGTGAGACAGTCCCTGAGAGCTGGGAAATCATCGTATGGCCTAGTGTACTGCTGCTAGAAAGAACTATCATAGCAAATGTGAATTTCTAGTTTTCACATTCGTTTGGGGTGTGTGCAGAGTAGTATCTCATCTGTGTGTAGGCCATCAGCGTGTGTGCACATGTGTCCTTTGACTACAGAAACACACTGTGTGACAATGGAATGGGGTGTGGCTGGATGGGAGTGGGATGCTGAAGCTTTAAGAGCATTTGTTTTTATTCAGAACAGTATTTCCCAACTTTTGCCTGCAGGCAGGGAAAGTGGGCAGTATTTATTTTGTTCCTGTTTTACTCTGAATTTGAAATTCTTTAAATAGCTTATATTATTATTATAGGGGGAGATAAGTGATTTGCTTAAAGTTGTATTTAGAATTCTTTCTATTTTCTGTATTTTTAAATATTGAAATTAAAATTGTATTACTTGTGTTTTGATTTAAAAAATATTTTGCAAACAAACTAGTTTATATTCTTACTCCACTAATCAGTCACCTGGTCACATGTGGAAGTCTTGAGTAGAGGTCTGTGGTCCTCCAAGACCCTGTGACTTGGTTTTTGCCTGATTAATTTCTGTATCAAGAGTTCTAATAGGTCTTAATAAAAAGAATCTAGAATCAGATATAGGGAAAATGCTGAGAGACAGAGAGAAGGAGCAAACCAAAGCCACCTTTACCTCACTAGCTTCCCAGTGGAATAGAAGAGTTCCTGTTTCCTCCAGCCTATATTCCTTTCTCTGCTCAGCCACCTCACTTTCTGTATAGAACTCCATTCCTCTATCATTAGCTAGTGGCAAGCTCCACCCTCTGATCTTCAGACACGCTTTATTTGTACAAACAGAATATTACCACAGATTTCTTGCTTTCCCTTGACCTTTCTTCTCTGTCCCATCATCATGCTGTGTATTAACCATTATAGTTCGTTCCTTGCCCAAAGCACTTATTTAAGACTAGACATTAGGGGAGAGCTATGATCCTGAAGTGGTGACTTATGGGAGGTTTTCAGCTCCCAGTGTCTCTTCTACCTGTTTATATTCAGAAGTATGCTATAGGTCCAGGGAAGGCAAAAGCCAAGGTCTATGCTTTTGGTTAGTTCAGAATGAATGAGATTTTATGTGGTAGGAAAATAGTTTTAATCCCTTAAGAGTTAAAAACCCCAGGGCTTCCTAGGAGATTTAGTAATGGCACTAACTCATGAATGGTTTGGTGACCTGATGGACCTTGGTTATACAAAACACTCTACCACACACCACTTTTGTGAGGGCAATCACATTTTCTTCAGGTTCAGTTAGCTGTGGTAAAGCATTGAAGTATCACTATAATATAATGAGTTCAGATATTTTGAGAAAAACCATTCATATAGATTCTATTGCGATCTATTCTCAAATAGTTCTATTAGATTTGTTATTGTTAATCTCTTACTGTGTGCCTAATTTATATATGAAACTTCTTTACAGTTCTGTACATACAGGAAGAAAGGTAGCAGATAAGGAGTCTGGTATTAGTCACAGTTTCAGCCATTCACAGGGAATCTTGCAACACACCTACTCAGGATGAGGGGTAATCTTTGTGCTGATCTCAATAGCCCAAGACAGTGGCTCCCATCACTTTCAAACACTTGCTTAATCCATCTTCATACCTTTATTAATTCAGAAGCTGAGACCCAGATATGTCCAGGAACATAGAGTATCATCTGATCGCCAGGAAAGAAAATGAAATGTAGCTTGAAATGTACACACGATGAGAAAGCAAAACAAGTATGTTTCTAGCAGTAATCAAACACAGTGGAGCTAACCTCAGCTGTCAGGATGTTATTGGACTGCCTACAGAAGAGATTCACCTATCGTCAGTCTGCTGATTGAAACTGTTAAATATCACTGGCATTGTATGCCCTTGGGACTCTCCAAACTGCTCATTCTAGTCCCACAAGAAGTCAAGAAGAGAAGGAAAGACAGGTAAGGAGAGGAGGCTTGGCCGGAAGGTTTAAGCCTTGAATCCACACAAGGACCATTTGGGGATCTTGCAAACATTCTGATGCCAACTCACAACCCCAGGCTGGAGTAAGGAGGTAGGAATATCCAAGAGTGGGACTGGTTGCAGGAATTTTTAGAATTCCCTGAAATTCAATGTGTAGCCAAGGATGATAGCCACCATATCAGACTGAAAACACAGTTAAATAAAAACTCTCCAAAATTATAAATCTAAACGCTAGTGTCCCTTATATATTAAGGCTGTAGTCATCACTAATGATAACGCATTTGCCAAGCACAGAATATCTGAACTCATTCCTTCTCCTCTTACCTGGTTTTCCCTCCCCCTCCCTTTCTATTTGCATTCCTATTGCTTCTGTCTTTTTCCTGTGGTAGGGACCAAACCTAGGGCATTGCATACATAGGCTAAGCAAGCACTTTCCACTGAGCTGTACCCTGCCCTTTACCTGAAGCATACATAGATTATTTTGCTTAGCTGAAAATAGTCACTTTTAAAAAGAGGAATGGATTTTCTATGACAGATGTTCTTGACAGTCCCTAACTTCAGATTAGAATGCATTGAAATAAGCTAATTAAAGAGATGCTGCTTGACCTTATTCATATCTAAACACCTAGACACCTTTTATTTTTCATGATTTTTAGAATTATCTATATGTCAAAAGTCAAAGAAAATTCAAGTATTGGGGGGAGGGTATTATACTTACTAAAAGTAGCAAGGAAGGTCCAATAGCAAAACAAAGTTTTCTTTAGTGGGGTTGGGTGAAAAAATTGTAAGAAAAAATATAGCATGGTTTTAAATGTATGATCCAGTTTTGTAAATCATACATTCTTTGGCTCAGGTGTTGGTTGGGTGTCCCCAAGATGCTTACTGTGTTTAGAGACTTGGTATCTCTGGGGTGGCACTACTGGGAAGTGCTAAGCAACCTTGAAGAGGTGGAACCTCATGGAGGCTCCTTAAGCCCTTGAGACATTTTCACAAGAGGAAGAGTTTGGCTAACACACACTGTCTGCTCCTGTTGGGACATGTAATTGTTTGCTCTTGACATTGTGTTGTTGTTCATTGTGAAGCTATGAAGCCAAGCGAGTATCTCATGCCCCAGAGTATGAACTGTGACAGGAATTTTGAACTTTCAAAAATGTGTGTCAAGTAAATTCTTTCTTTTTCATTAAGTAGCCAGGATCATGTATTTCATTATAGCGACACAAAGCTGAGATACAGTACAAAAAGCAAATGGTGAGATTTCCTTGATATCTTTAATTAAGATAATCTTTCTGCAGGAAGATATAAAGCAAAGCTGAGGGCAGTTTTAATTCTATCCCTTGACTTACGAATAGATCATGGAAACTCTATTAATAGAAATTATATTTCATAATGGCATATTATCAGAAATTAACAAAAGTAATTTCCCCTTCTGAACTTCTTGGGCTAAATTCTCCCAGATGATTTTCAATAATTAAAGTCCCAAGATTAGCAGTTCCCCAATGCTTTTGGAAGTATCCACTATGGCAAATTAGAGACCATTTCTGATCTACAGGTTAAAATATTGACAATACTTATTACTATTAGAAGAAAGCTTATATGCTTAGATCTTGCCAAGTTCAGCAAAAACACGGACAATGATTAGTTGGGCTGATGAAAACCAATCAATACCATTTCCCACACTTCACTTCTGTAACGCTTCACGGAATTACAGGTGATTAACTACAGAAGAATATGTCAGCAGTAAAAATTAGTGTTATCTGTGGCCCATGTTTATTGGCAATTTAATTCTTATAAGTCAAATTATTTTGACTTAATGTGATTGTAAATTATATTAAAACCACACAAACCAGAACCAAAGTATTCATTAAGATGTAAAGGTGCAATATCCATGATGAATGAACATTCACTTAGATTTATCCTTTGTTAGAAGTTAACTGTGTTACCTACAGTTATATGTGTGCATAATTGAAAATGGGAGAATGTTTCTTCACTGTGGGTAATGGAGGTCTCAGCTGGAGAATATTGAGCTTTCAGTATTCCTGGTTTTGGATGAAAAGTGAGCCTGAAGAATGATCCTGTGGCCTGGTCAAGAATCTGTTATATATCTAGCCACTACAAAACCCAAGAAGCAACAACTAGTCTAACCATTCTCAGCCTGTTGTGTGCTGTGTTGGATACGAGCATAGCTGTCTTGAATCAAGTGTGGCAGGAAAATATGGTGGAGACTGAGGTCCAGATTAGCATATTAAGAAAAAGTCATGGCAGAGATCGAAAACTCCACCCACCATGGCAGCTGAGTAGCAGAGCATAAGCAAAGTAGTCATTTATACAAGTGACCGATAAAGGTCTCAACCATTGTGAACAGGTGCCATGAAGCCTTTGACCTTTCTCCAACTCTGGCCCACTTCTATCCTGGGGAATGCTTTCCCTCTTTAATCAATTATTATCTCCCAGCCACTACCAGTATGTCTCTGTCTATTTCTTATTCTGGCCTAGAAGAACATGGAAATTCCAGCAGATGTCTACTAGACCCAAAGCTCTGTCTATATCAGATGATGCTGTCATCACTTCTATAAGACCTTTGTGGCATCAGGCCCGTGAAGAGCAAAGGATGACCAGCCTACAATCCAAAACCCCAGAGAAGCTAGGAAGCAAGGAGGATCCTAAGAGAGACATATACATCAACACCAGGAGAAGGAGAAAGGAACAAGATCTTCTGAGAAAATTGGGAGGGTGAAGGGAATTAGGAGAAAGGGGAGGGGTGAGGAGAACATGAGGGATCAGGAAGATTGAGGCAAGGGTAGAATAGAGAAAGAGAGAAAGAAAAGAGACACCTTAATAGAGGGAGCCATTACAGGTTTAAAGAGAAATATGGCACTAGGGAAATGTCCATGTCCATAAGGATGACCCAACTAAGAGTCTAAGCAACAGTGAACAGGCTACCTTAAATGTTCTTCCTCTATAATGAGATTGATGACTACCTTATATGCCATCCTAGAGCCTTCACCCAGTAGCTGATGGAAGCAGAAGCAGAGATCCACAGCTAAACACTGAGCCCAACTATTGGAATCCAGTTGTAGAGAGGGAGGAGTGATAACTAAAGGGGTCAAGACCACTCTGGGGAAACCCACAGAAACAGCCAACTTGAGCAAGTGGGAGCCCACAGACTCCAGTCTAACAGATGGGGAACCAGCATTGTACCAAACAAGACCCCCCTGAATGTGGGTGATAGTTAGGAGGCCTGGGCAGTCTATTGGGCCTCTGGTGGTGGAACCAGTATTTATCTCTAGTGCTTTGGAAGCCCATTCCCTATGGAGCCTAGGCCCTCCCCCAAATGATGTGACAGACTTTGATGATCCCCACAGGAGGACTCACCCTCCCTGGGGAGTAGAAGGGGGTAGGATGGGAGGTTGGTGGGGAGCATGAAAGGACTGGAGGGAGAGGGAACTTGGATTGGTATGGAAAATAAGATTGTTTTTAATTTAAATAAAAAATTCCCCTGGAAAGGAAGAGGGAAAACAACTCAGCTCACAGCTTTTATGAGGCCCAGCCCCTGTCCATTTATGCAGACCTTGGAAAGGTGATGGCAGAGAGGCAGTCTTCAGTAGCATAGCTCCCTGCAAGATGCCCACAGGATCCACAGCAGTGCAATGTTTGGTGAGTTGCCCCTGCTGTGGGTGACTCCTCAGTGGTGTAACTGCCAGTAAGTTGCTCAGGGAACTTCCTGGTGGTGTAGCAGCCTCTGAGTCACCCATGCACCTGTAAATAACCCCACTTGATTCACTGGTTCATTAATCTGGACTTTGCTGCAATCTTTTCTTTGGTTTGTCAATACATTTCCTATCTAGGGTGAACAGATCCATCTTTTAAATTCTTCCTAAGAAAATTCAGGTGCTATACCTCCCTCCCCCAACAGAGACACAGACAGACAGACAGACAGACAGACAGACAGACAGACACACACACACACACACACACACACACACACACACACACAACTTCTACCCACACTCCCCAACTGGGAACCTCTCTACAAAGACAAATGACAACCCCACATCTCTAGTGCCTCCCTGCTTTGAGCATGTACCTCTTCTTCACTCCTACTGCATTTACTGGTCTGGAATGGAAGTTCTATTTCTTAGCAGGCACATTGGACAATGCTGATCCTTGACATATAAAGGCTTCGAGCCTATTGAGTTTCCCCTCTGATAACTGAGGGAAGGGATCTGCAGAGTGAAAGAGAAGGAGATGGTCGGGCAGTGGTGGCGAAAGCCTTTAATCCTAGCACTCGGGAGGCAGAGGCAGGTGGATCTCTATGAGAAGAACCAACCCAGAAGTGAGGAATCATGGATTACACTCTGTCCTCTACAACTGAGTGCCTTTGGGAAAGCAGTTTTACAACCTGAATTGTAAAGTTTGAGGTTTAAAAGAAGTAGTTTTAGATTATTCTTGCTATGCCCAATTAGATGACTGTATCCCAACCCATCTACTAGGAGAAATAGAGAAAACAGAATTCTTTTTTTTTTTTTAATGGTATCCGCAAGATTTTAATGCTTAGTTTTCACAAACAAGTTTCTATCCAATTTTATGCTTTACAGTGAACTGTATTAGTGTTTAAAAATGGGCATTATTCAACTATCCTTCATACTCTCTGCCGATCTTTTAAAATTTCATCACTGGGAGGTTTTATCTAAGTAATAACTCTGCTGTATTTACATCTGAACTGCATGTCTTAAGAATAAACGAAATACATGATTTTTTGGTTAACTCAGTGTATTTATAAAATGAAAAGTTCTATCAAAATACTTTTCACTGGAAAAAATAAATAGAAGAGACAATGGATCTAATCAAAGTCCACATTCACTTTGGTAGACTTCAGTGTAGGACAGTTCATGACAAGCATATTTGCCCTTATTCCCCCAGAGCTCATTAGCTTCCAAGCTAATGGTTAAATCATTTTTAAACTAGATTTTATCGTGTTTAAATCTGGCTCATTCCACATCATCTTCAGCCAAGCTCTGAGCGCTTACAATTCTCTGACTAATGGTTGGAAGCTTGGTCAGAAGCATCTGGAACACTGGTGGTGGAAGAGTCTTGCAGCAGCTGCTGAGGCTGTCCACACACAGCAATTGCATTTGTCAGGTGGTCTACACCCTTCTCATATTTACCTTGTGCTAATAACTCTTCACCAAGCTGTACCTCTTCAGGGAAGAATTTTTGAACAGCTTCAGCATCTTTTAAATCAGGTAACTTGGAAAGCCCAGCTCTTTCCTTAGCAAGCTTCTGTTTCTTTCTTCGTTCTCGAAGCCCGTTTTTGAAGTTGGGGTCACTCCGCCTTTTGCGGTCAAAGTAGATGCAGTACCCGAAGAAGAGGGCACCGCACACGCCTGCGGCGATGGCACTGTTCAGACCCACCATCTCGGCTGGGGCATGTGCCGGGCCACGGAGGCCAGCCAAGCAGCGGTTAGCTCCAGCAGATCGGAGCAGGTCGGCTGCTCGCAGGCCCAGTCCAGACGGAAAAAGAAAACAGAATTCTATGACCAGGTTGTCTGGAATGCAAAATGAATGATGTACGAAACGGAGATGCTGCTACACAAACAGGTGCATAGCGGATGCCAAGCTTCCACAATTCCAGCAATTACAGAAGACTGAGACATACAACCCGAGTAGAAACAAGTGTTAGAATTCTGTCATTGCTCAGTTTTAAATACAACAGCTCAGAAACCTCCAACAGCTAGATCTTTACTAAATCCAAAGAGCAATTTTAAAACTAATTCTTTTAATTAATTGTTCTTTGAGTTCTGTACTCAGTGACAGCACTAGTCTTGTTTCTTAACTGTTTATATTAAAAATAAACCCAAACCAAGAATATGTTTGAGACAACTGATTTGAATGAAGTTAATCTAAATGATAGAGAGATACCCTATGGCAAAGTATTTTGCCAAACTCTGCATATGCATGGCAGTCTTTTTCTTCAATGGAAAACAGATTAACAGGACTGGAAGAAAGGGCTGTTGGGGATGGGGTGTGGGAGGCAGAGAGCACCCATCATTTCTAGGAACACTAAATCATTGGTGTGATATGATGCATTGTTGACAGTTGTTCTTTCATAATTCCTATTAATTGGGATCTGTAATTCAATAATCACTTAGAGACTAAAGACTAAAACTTATTGTAAGTTTCATTCTGATTAAAGGAAACGAGAAACTAAACAGTCGTCAGAACGATAGCAAAGGACCTTCACGTGTGGCTCCATATTGAGCCCATCTATTTTGTTTTTCAGTGTCCATTGCAGCCATCAGTTCTAGATGTGACACATATTAGAAATCAAGACCTTGAAAATGGCAGATGCTATGGAATGGTTCCCACAGGCATGCATGCCACCAGTTTTAAGACTCTCAACCTGTACTGCAAATTAAATTTGCTGTTTCAAAAACTCAAAATGTCCAGGTGTGCTTGGCACCAACCGAGTCAGATTCTGTGGATGTAGAACTCAGGCACCAGTTGCCCCAGGCTCCAGGAGGCAATGGAACAGTGAGGCCCAGCCAATGAGTTTCCAAACAAACAGAATGCACCACTTTGGCTTAAAAGTGGTGGTGTGAAATGCATTTTTTTTTTACATCTTCTATTCTTCTGTAGCCAGCTGTTCATCTGCTACCCTTTAAAAAAAGACAATCAAATGTATAGACTGGTTAATTAGACTCTGTGGTAGCCACCTTTGGAGTGGTATCTCAGCTCACAGGGGCTTCTACAGCCTTCTTCCGTCATCCACAGAAGTCCTGCCTCAAACTTGACCAGCTGTCATCCTGAATCGAATTTCTGAATTGAAAATGAAAGCTAATATTTCTATATGGTTGGTTATGGGAGAGAATTGTCCTGGCCTGAGGACTTTGTAATTAAGAGTTATGAGGAGAGAGCTTCAGAGAGCAAGAAGAGTCAGAGGAGAGGCAGAGATAACCTTTGGTTGGTTTTTGTCTGCCTGATCCCCCTCCATTCATTAACAGCATCCTTTCTCCTTAGGGACTCTCTTACCCTCATCCCATGGGCCCTGGTGGAAAATGGACAAGCAGGCTTACTAGTGACATTGGTTGATATCAGAGGTCTGAGGACAACTCCTGGGGGGTTCAAGGTTCTTATGTCCCTGAAGAGACATAGTTAGAAGAGACATAGTTGTAACAGACATAGTTGTAACAGGAGGAAAGATTTGTTAGAAAACGATTCACTTCCAGGGAGAAAGAAGGCTGGGACAGAGAGAGTGCAGCAGCGCAAGGGTCTGCTGCAGAGTCCAGGCAGGTTTTTGGCCCATTTGTACAGCATGGGAGTTTTGGCATCTTGGGCTCCTCGTGCAGACTATCTGGCCCAAGCTCATGTGTTACATATCTCACTGGCATCTTAAATCCCCACTCAGGGGTGTGCATTTTGGTATTATAATGAGCCAGGGTACTTCATAGACCCTGGAATGCCACCATGCATAGTCAGGTGCCTGCTCATTTTTAAAGAGTCTGGGCTGCAATTGTGTTCCTAGGTTTTCTTTTGCCAGTTTGGTTTCACATATGTTAACTGTATAAGGCTTTTAGGACCTCACTTTGCCCTGGTACCCTGCTTCATTGGTTTCTTGAACTTTAAGCAGAAACCAGAGATAGGAAAAGATACCACTGCCACTGTGGTAACCAACTGTCATGAGGAATGGACAGTTGCTGCAGCTCCAGGGATCACACTGCAGCTGCTAAGACTCCCACCCTAATCTTGCTTGTTCAGCCAGTCTTTGAATCTGAGCTGAAGGCTGTCTATTCTTACAAAGGATCCCAGCAGAATTTTCCATTATTCTTGGTGTCTCATCTTAAATCTGCCTGGAAACTTGGAAACAACCTGTTTTGGGGTATATGAGACACTCTTGCATCCTTACACTCCTCCCTAATAAGCAGTTCAAGTTTTTGATGTAACTGCAAATCCTAACTAAAAAACTTTTGAACCACATGGTCTATTCTGTGGATGGCTTCAAGACTATTTGAAGTAAGAGCAAGGCTTTTAACCCCCATTTCAATCTTCAAGCTCTTAATCAAGATAACTCCAATTTACTGGGTATGGTGGCTCATGCCATCAATCTCAGTACTCTGGAGGCACTGATGGGTAGATCTCTGTGAGTCTGAGATAGCCTTGTCTACATAGAGAGAGTTCCAAGCCAGTCAGAGGGCTACATAGTGAGATCCCATCTCAAAAAATACAATAAAACATCCCCCCAAATCAACTCTAAATCTTTTATAATTTTGCATGCTCCACGAAACCTCGTTTTATTCATTTTCATTTTGTAAACATGAAGATATTTGAGAGACATTCATAACAAAGGTATAATTTGAGAAAAAGGATTAAAAGCTTACCAAGCACAAACATGGCTTTAAATAATGTATGATCCTTTGGACAGGAGCCCAATCTGCTTATGGAAAAAGTTCTTATTTCCTCTATCAAGCAATATTAAATGAAATCAGAGCACTGCTGTTAAATCCAACCACACACCAGTAATTTTTCCTTTCTATCAGTACCTTTTCTTATTAAAAAACCTCTATATAAAAACAACACATGCCTGTGAATAAGAACTTTCTCAGCTCAGTTGTAATATACTTGGCACACGATTCAAGGCCAGCTACCCAGATTCGGGACACGTACACTTCTTGCCTTGGGATGCAAGCAGAGCTGCTCTGATGTTGCCTTAAAGACAAGAGAAAGCCACTCAGTCTCTCTAGGCACAGGTCACAGAAGCAGCGAGGTATGAAAGGGTGTTCAGATGGCAACTAACTCCTTTTTACATCTGGATTCATAGAGCTTGAGTATTAGAATTCAAAGGTAAGTGGTAAAAGAGGAGTAAAAGCAAGTGCAGTGCTGAGCAGTCTAATCTTAATGGTGCTGTGATCTCTGCAAGTGCTTGCTCAAGGCACTGGACTGAGAAGACAGTACAGCTCTCACACCCAAAAACATGATCACAAAAATCCAGCTAGCTCACATTTCCTAAGAGCCTAAAGGAATGGGAAGTGGCCTAGGAATAATCTGGTAAAGACAACAGGGAGGAAAAAAAGGAAGTGGTCTTTTGACCACTATACTTTATTTTTTAATATAAACAAGCTATAAAATGTTTCAGACATCTTTTAAACAAGAATACACTTTATGTAGTGTATCAAGCCATCATTTGTTTCAGATTAACACTGGAAAAATCTTCATTTTGCTTATATAACATAATGAGACTTAGATGATGGGACTGAACAACTAAGCAAATTCAGGACCTAAAATCTGTTGTCTGATTTAATTCCTTCACAAGTTTCAAAACCACACACACAGCTACAAAGAGAATGCAGGCATTCTTAACATTGAATGTCATTCACAAAGCACTTCTCTCCAATCCTTTTGACTCTTTGGGCCCACCTGCACAACACACAGGTCAGAGTGCCCACTGTGGTTGTCACGCTGTTGTCATGTTCCATCTACTGTGGCTACTTTCTGCCATGGGGGCGGGAGCTACACCAACTCGTAGTATTTCCCAGTCTGAGGGTCAAAGTAGCAGTTGAGACATGGGTCATACAACAGAGTCAGCACTTCCTCGTCTTCCTCTGCACTCGGGTCCTCTTCACCTGTGGGCCAGGGAAATCACAGACACATTAGCGATTGGACTGGCACAGAATTCCTAAAGTGCCATCCCAGAAGGGAGGCAGGGCAGGGATTACCACCTCTCAAGAAACTTTCTCTATGCAGGCAACGGTTAGGCTGGGAAGGAGGAACAGGGTAGAAACTTGGGTTTACATGAGTGGTGTACATTTGAGAAGAAATGTCAGGGATTCAAAGGGTCAGCTCCACAATGAAGGATAAAGAGCAAAGAGGCAGCTGGAGCGATGACTCAGTGGTTAAAAACACTGGCTGCTTTTCCAGAGGATCCAGGTTTAATTCCCAGTACCTACCTGACAGCTTGAACTTTCAGTAGTAACTCCAGTCCCAGGGCATCCCATTTCTGGGTGTTAGATAAAAACAAACAAACACACACACACACACACACACACACACACACACACACAACAAAAAACACCAAGCAAAACTAAAATGGTATAGAGAAGAGCATGATGAAGGAAAAAAGAATAAAATGGCAGAGTCCAAGGACCAAAGGACATGTACTGGAATCAAGAAATGCTGAATGATACCCAAAATTCATTTACCACAGTTCTAAAGTCCCACATGTGTCAGAGCTGTATCAAATGCAGAGCAGTGTGAGTTCAGGTCAAAAGACAGAGTCTTTATTCATTTTGTTCCAAAAGGCTACCAGACAACTAAGTATTTAAATGATGCCATTTACAAAGCTAAGATCCATATCACACAAAACATGAGAGATGGACTTTTGTTTCCTTTGTGGTAGGAAGGTATAATTTTGATGGGGATATAGATGATGGCTTCAGTAGAGGGAACACACATTGCCTAAATCATTAGCTGAATTTCCAATAAATAGTACATAAATAAAAATGTCTTACAATAATACTTTCTGAGCTCCTCTGTGTGCCCAATAGTGTAAAGGACTTTGACATTTGGAAGAGAGTCCTGTTTCCTTCAGAAAGATGGTGTCTTCACTTCTGTGTGGGAAAGGTGAGGTGAGTCTCGGAGAAAAGGAGGTAGTTAGATGTTTTTCTCTTTGTTGGCCTAGCCCACTAAGGACAAGAGGGCTGAGAGCTCCTCAAGGTTGACGTCCAAAGAGCTTTAGCAGTGAGCATGAGAGAGAGATCTGCAAGTGACAGAGGTTCAGTAAAAACCGTGCATGGTTCATGGGTGTGTATATGTTTGAATGTGTGTGTGTGTGCAAGGTCAAAGATTAGTGTCTGATGTCATGCTCAGCTGCTCTCCATCTTATTTTTGGAGACAATATTCTTCACAGAACCTGAAGCTTATGGATTTGGCTAGATTGACTGGCCAATGAGCTCATGGATCCACTCATCTCCACCTTTCCAGTGCTGGGTTAGAGGTGTGAACGCCCGTTCTTGGCTTTTATTCGAGTGTTGGGATCTGAACTCAAGCCCTCATTCTTGTGTGGCGGCACTTTACTGACTGAGCCATTTTCCCAGTCCCCAAAATTGATTGTTGAAGGCATAAATAAAAGCCCATGATCTTACTAGAGTGGGTACAGAATTATAATCTCAATAATCAGGGGGTGAAGGGCCATGAGTTTTAGATCAGCCTGGGCACTCTAATACCCTACTTAAAAATACAATACAACACAATACAATACAGTACAACACACCAAGCCCACTATTCTAAATGTTACAGCTCATAGTACAATCAGGTGGTGGTGGTGAGGGGGCTTGCATGTTACCCAGCTAGATCAGAGTGAGCTGTCACAATCACTATCAGGGCATTGGCAAACTGGAGTTAGGTTCATGGGTATGTGCCCACATGATGAAAAAGCCTTTGAAGCCACTCCACAGCCCACCCTTCTTGTTACCATCTGAACCATTTAACATAACCCTTCCTCAAGCCAAACCCTGGCTGGGGTGCTAGGCACACAAAAATAAGAAACAGGTTTGTTTGTTGGGGAATATTATTTTAAGGTGTGTGACTTTTGCTTATGCTTCATTTGTTTAACTCTGTGAAGCTGTGATTCTTTATCTAAAACACCTGATGATTTAATAAAGAGTCAGGTGGCCAATAGCAAGGCAGGGGCAAGGATAGGCAGGGCTGGCAGCCAGAGAGTAAGAAGAACAGAGAAACAAGAGAGGAGAGGAGAACATCAGGGGTTAGAAAGCCATGGAACAGGAAGTAAAGTAAAAAAAAATACAGAAGTAAGAAAGATAAAAGCCCAGAAGGAAAAGGTGATTGTGAAAATTTAAGAAAAGAAGTCTAGAAACAAGCTAAGGCCTGACATTTATAACTAATAAGCCTCCATATATGATTTACTTGGGAGCTGGGTGGTGGGTCCCTCCAAAAGGATAACAAGCCAAAAGAGTAAGAGCAAAAACATCACTTGATATTTGTTCTTAGAAAATGTAGTAAACATGTGATGGCTTGGTTCTTTTGAGTTGAAATATGCAAAAATCGGGACTAAGAGGAATGCATGCATCAGCCCTGCTGGCTGGTGTTTCATTGGATGAGCCCCAATGGTCTAGAAGGCACTTTTCTAGTGCCCTCCATAAATAATCATGACAGGGTAAAAGAAGCAAGTGTCCTTAGGGATTCCATTTTATAGATGAGGGATTCAAGGCCTGCAAAAGGAAACAGCTCACCTGAGGTTGCCTGGTAGTGAGGCAGAGGTTGAGCTTGGGACAGAGTCAAAGTTATGAGGCTTAAGCTCAGCATCCCCTGTCATATACCCCTGAGAAAATTAATAGGCTATTAATCTGAACTTGTTCCTGTTCCCTGGGTTCCTACCTATTAAGCAAACCAAAACCTAAGCTCAGTGTATAAAGAGACAAACAGTACTTGAGCCCTGCTACTGAGAAACTGCCTAAGCATCCCTGAATTGCCTTCCACTCCAGTCAACCACAGCTATCTTCTTGGTCTAGCTTTCAAGGACACGTATCAAAGTTTCCTCATTTTCTTGCCATTACTTGAGCCCCTGGGCTTCAGCTTAGTGGTGACCAACGCATACGTTCTCTCTGCTCAAATAAACTCTTTAAAATCTTAATGTGCCCAAATTTAGCTTTTAACACCATGCCTGGTGTTTTTGTGGAGGGTGTGGAATCACACATTTAATTGGGAATTTAAACATGAGATAGACTAGAAAGATGTAAAGGTGTCCTATATTTTCAAATATTAAATTTATAAGCAGAAGAAATTTGACTTCTCATATTTCAGAACTTACTGGTGAATGTGACAGAGTCTATTGGGAGTTCAGGGGTAATGAGTTCCATAGGCCCAAAGGAAAAGAGCAAGCTTGGTGATGAGGGCGGTGTAGGCATTAGGAGTTTAGAGGATTTGGTGGGGTCTCAGGAGTAGGCAAGAAGGCTTTAGGCGTCTATTTTGACTCAGAACAAGGAGGAATTCTCTTAGCATAGAAATGGCTAGTAAATGGAAATGTGCTCTAGAGAGGATGAAGGCCGGGGCAATACTCGTAGAAGATTTTATAGAGGATCTACATAGCACAAAGGACCACATCCAGTGACTCCTCTGATGAGCTTCTGTAACCTTGGACTACCAGGGTCTACATCCTTGACGTGTTATAGGACTTTGCTGTCAACCACATTGGATTAACAGTGGTTGCCAACCTGGATACTTGGCACAATTTTTAATAAACAGGAGATCTGAGAAGGAATGTTGCCTTCCCTTTATCTTTTTTGCTGCCTTAAGGATGGCCTCTGGGGCTCTGCTTCTGTCCCATTTCCTTCTTGTGCAGACGCTGAAAGCAGCTTTCCAATGGATGTGACTTACCCATACAAACAAAGCCGATGTAGGTTAACAAGGAGTTAACTGAGCGTTGCTCCTCCAGAAGGGCCAAAAATACCTGATTTCCAAATTTCAAATTCCAGCATCCTTGTAGATGGGTATGGCTGCCTGAATGGTTGCCTCTTTCAACCTTGGTTTCATCACAATGTATCTGCCATAGGGCTGGGGGGGGAGGTGTCAAGTTGGATGTGGTGATATGCATAGCACAATGCACATGGCAGTTGTTCAGTAAATGGCGGTTATTTCTATTTAGGATACTAATGTGATAAATCATGAACTATAAGCTATATATTTTTTTGTAATTTATAAGTATCAATACAGCTATAACCAAAGGCTTTGTAGAGGTAGGCGATAAGACATTTTAGACAGTGTGGAAATGGCTCCACATCCCATTTCTATCTAGCAGAAGCTGAGAGACTTGGGAAAATTCATTGCTGAGTCTCAGTTTTGTGTAAGTTGGGATATTAATAGTACTGCATATTTCCAGTGGGGATAGAGTGACATTATACTCAGCATACAATGAGTTCTCAACAAATGCTATAAACATTGTGTTGGGTAGTTTTATCCAATGTGATATAAACTAGAGTAATTTGGGAAGAGGCAATCTCAATTGAGAACATGCCCCCAACAGACTGGCCTGTGGGCAAGCCTGTAGTGATTTTCCTGATTGATGACAGATGTGGAAGGGCCAAGCTCACTGTGGGCAGTGCCACCCCTGGCCTGGGGGTCTTGGTGCTATATATAACAAAGCAGGCTGAGCAAGCCATGGGGAGCAGGCCAGTAAGCAGCTCTCCTCTAGGTTCCTGCTCTGACTTCCCTCAGCTGTGGACTCAGTGTAAACTGAAACACACCCTTTCCCCTCTTTTGCTTTTGGTCATAGGCTTTATCATAACAGCAGAAACATCATTATGGGGAACATAGGCTGTCTGAGTTAGACAGGCAAGGGGTATAATCCTTATAGCTTACTTGGGTCCCCAAATTGCATCTGTTTGATTTTTACTACTGACAGAGAAAAACAGTACAATGGGTTTGAATGAAATCAAAAGTTCCCTCCTAGTTGATATAGGACACTAAGACAAATTCATCTCTGATTAAAAGTCCTTAGACCAAAAAATCATTTGCTTCACAGAGGAAAACTAATTTTTCCCTCAAATATAATATGAAAGTCATAAGTCACAAGGTTAATGATGAATCATGACTGCTTTCGAATCTGCCATTTAGTTTCTGATTTTTACTAATGCACTGATTAGACCAACCCTGAGTGTAAGAGAATGGTGGTTTGTGGTAGTTGTTCAGTGCATTCTGTGCCTGCACTAAAAACAATAACAATGTAAGCTGGTGTTGTTACACTGGAAAACCCAATACATTTTACAACCAGCTGGGGATCTTTCAAGATGAAAATAACACTGAGGTGGGCTGTGGGTCTTATCACCCCACTGCAAAGGGATCTAGGTAGGTGGGTGTGATTCATTAGTAGAACTCTTCGTACACAATGCAGACAAACCAAAGCAGTAACTGCTATACCAATGCATTCATCTTGACACATACACCCACAGAATGGGAGCTTTGTGCATTAGAATCATGGGCCTACCATAGTTTTGTGAGTTTTAGTACCAAAGCATGGATTTTAAAACTACCAACAATGGTATTTGTACAAAAATTGGGTGAGCTTATGTATAATTTTACATTGAAATAAGTACTTTAAACTTACATTAAAGGTTTTGTTTTCATTGTAATTTAATTTCTCAGGCCTCCAACTTAATCATTTTGCCATAGGAAGCTCTGCATAATGAAATTATAGTGTCATTAAGCAATTGCCACTATGATGTCAAGTGTTGGGGAATGTTTTGGAAGGTAATTATCCTGCATGGGTATGGGGTAATTTTCAATTATATTCTCAGATACTGCAAAGTTTAAAAAATTTTCCCCTTAAAATTCTAAATTGCTCTATTTAAAGACTGGATATAGAAACTCCAAAAGGACAAATTAACAAATAAACTCATTTTCTGCTACCAGGCTCAGAGCATCTGGACAGGCTTCCAAATTACGTTTTTATTCTTCTCCCTATAACAAAGCCATTTCTACTGAAATAAAATACCTTTCAGATACTAATCTATGTACAAACTTTCAGCCTCATCTACTTTGAAATTGGTTAGCAGCAATAACAGATGAAAACCTAGCAGAGTCAGACAGAATGCAACAATATTGGATGCCCTCCCTCAGTCAGATCAGTTCGGGTAAATAACCCCTCCAGTTCACCTTTGAGAGCCAATTAATAGAATTGTTTAATTATCTATATTTAATGCATTTTAACTGTGGATAATAGAAAACCTGTATGTGCAAGCTAAGGCTTAATGCTTGAAAATAAATGAAGGGCACTGCTTTATCAGATTTAAAATCTTGGAATCAAGACACTCTACTTGATTTTCGATTTTCTGATGCTGCCTCTAGAATTAAAAGAAATGCATTTTCCCTCCTATAGATCCTAAGGAATGACTGCCTGTATTTTTATGTGCATACTAATATACTATTGTTTAAGTGATTCACCAGTGAGGGAGTCACTGTGTGGAGTAGTAAGCCTGAGAATCAATACAGATGACATTTGAGATAAGATTCTGCCTAGCACCAGTTGCCTGGAGAGTCTTGTTACCAGCATTCTTCAGAGAGGTAGAAATTCAAGCATACTAGCATCCCGGAGGTCTACTGTGAACCACTCAATTTTGGCCTTCAGCAAACTGGCACCTTCAAAGTGGAGGAAGACAGTAGACTAAGGGTGGAGTTGAAATGATGAAAAATCTGTATTGCTTTAGAAGCCAAATCACATGCCAGGTGCCATTGGAAACAAAATATCCTCTGTGTAGACAAGTGAAATTGTTTTATTTGGGAGATGTCATTTAAGGGTCACACTGAAGGACCTGGATGCTTATTTAGGGGATATTGTAATTTTATTCCTTCCAGGTTGTCTCTATCATAATTCCAAATGTGACTTTTCACATGTGAGGGAGGCTCCTATCCATACTGTTGTAGCTTACAGAGCTCACAGCTTTACATAAGCATGACTTCTGGTCAGGTGCCAGCACTGAACTAACTGTGCATTCTCTTCTCAGCAAGGGAAGCTGAACTCCCATGCTGGGCCATGATCCTTTCTGGAGAGCATGTGGTACCCCCTAAGTAGGGATGGCTCTAGAAGAGGATGAAAGCTTTAGAGTCAGCAATGTGTTTATATTTCTATTAGAGAGTGGACTTGTATTCCCCAAAAGAGGGTGAATCTTTACAGTTGTGAGCATGCTGCTGGACCAGAACCCCTGAGATCTACAGAGGAAACAGCCCTAGGCCCTGAAAGTGATTCAGAGAACATATCTCTTTACCTCAAGCTTAAGCTGGGAATAAATAGTAAAAGGCTGCCCCACAGAAGGGACAGGAACACCGCCTTTTAGAATGCAATAGGAAAACCATGAATTGTTTTGTAAGCTGGGGATCTAAATAGGGTACTAAGAGGAATATTGAGAACTGGAGGGATAGCTCAGCTGGCAAAATGCTTGCCTAGTAAGCATGAAGACTCAAGTTTCATCCCTAGAACCCATCATCTCAGTGCTTGGGAGGGGAAGACAGGAAGATCCTGGTACCTGATGGTCAGGTTAGACTATGTGGCAAGATGAAAACCATGTCTCAATAAACAAGGTAGATGACTCCTGAGGTACATTACCCAAGGTTGACCTCTGACCCGACTCCCACAACCATGAAGAGAACTATTGAATTCAGAAAGCCTCACACGAAAGACTTTACTAGATTAAAAGCTATCAGAGTGAATCTGTCACTTGTGTGGATTTTCTAACCTCAACAGGTATTCTGTGGGCAGAGAATGGGTTAAGTTGCAAATGGTCAGGCCTGTGGCACTGTGCTCCTTCACACTTGGGTGTGTGAGACAGGCTTCTCTCCTAACCTCACTGTCATGTGGATATAATGTCCTCCGGGACAGTGTAGGGATAACACACAGAAAACTTCTACATCACTCAGGGAAAGCAGCAGTACCTCATAAAGCTTCTATTACAGCTCACTGATTCCTTTGTTTCCCTGTTTTCTCAATGAGTGTTGCCCCTGACAAGCCAACTACATCCAGTGGAAAGCCACACATCTATGAATATTTGAGCAGCACAAACTGGCCTTGGTGGAAAAAAAAAGACACAAAGTTGGGTGGGAAGGGAAGTGGGGAGTGGATCTGGGAGGAGTTGCAGAGGGAGGGTGAATATGACCCAAACTCGTTTTATAAAATTCTCAAAGAACTTAGAAAGAAAACCCAAAGAATATTTCACCCCCCACCATGACAGAATACATTTGTGATTCTGGAATTGAAAATAAAGTCAATTAAGGGTTAAGAAAAAAGACAGGTGTTTTGTTATACAGACTGGGCTCAGGGCTGTGATTATAGGTGTGCCACCAGCCACCGCATCTGCAATATGCTTTCAGTTGTAAATAAATCCTAAGAAAATCCACAGGCTGGCTCAGAATTCCCTGTATCTCCCATGGATCAAACACTCATCTACTTAGAAGAACTTTTTGGAGTGTTCACTATGTCCTGGGCATTGCTATAGGCACCAGGTACCACTGATGCTCAGTGAAGCAGACCTCTTAGACACAGACCATTAAATGTGAAGACATTATATAGCTGTAAACAGAGGAACTGTGAAAGGACATTTCTGTTGATGGGGAGTAGCCCCCCCCATCTATAGGGAGTGGTGAGAATTCTGTGAATTCTTTACTAGTAATTTGGATGTTGCATAAAAAAGCATTTGTGTTTCTGGAATTGAAATAGGCATTTGCTGCCTATTTGTATCTTGGAGACCGATGACTGTTCTTAAAGTAACAGTCTATGTGACACTGCTGTAAAGAACATGCAGGAGTGTTATTTTTATGAGACTCTAACTATGCCAAAAACTCCTTGGAAGGCCTTTATTCCTCCTAATTTTTGTGAATTGCAGAGAGGTCTACAGGCTGAAGAAAGAACTGATTATTATTCCACGTCATAGCTGGTAGGCATGAATAATTTAAGGGTCATATCTGTAAAGGAACAAATGTCAAAAACAAATTGACAACCATTCTTCCAGCAAAGTATGGTTCATTTTCAAAAGGTCAGCTTAGTAGTTTTTTTGAGTAAGTTCTAAAATCTTCACTTCACTTTTACATTTCACACAGGCTCCGAGTGAACACTTTTTAAGTAAGTGTTAAGGGCACTTGTGGTAATTGATATTCCACAAGTGTATTATGGCCTAGGAGGAATCATGAAGAGCCAGACAGTTGTCCTTCAGTCCATGGCAGCGATCAGAACAGAATTCTGTGAGCACAACAATTGCCAGGTGCCTGGTTCACTTTAGGTGAAGGTTATGTACTGGAGATGTTCACGCTGGGCAGACACTGGCTGGGATAGACTCCTACTGAATAAGGCAGAGGCAGGAACCTTGGGTTCCAGGGCTAGAAGTAGTTCATGCTTTTCCTTTGTATGGCTTGGGTAAGTTTTCTAAAATTACACATTAGTCAGGTCATCATGCTGTTTGCCTCAAGCTGCCCCAATTATATTGGCTTCTCCTTTGGGGAAGGAGGTGAGGTGGTCCAATGCATTGCTGCACAGCCTGAGAGAACTATATGGAAGATGGGAATGATAACAGTACTCATACTTTAGAGGCTACACATGAAGGACCGGAACATGAAAAGATAGATCATTCATTAGCTGTTATTTCTGTCTCAGAAGTGTCAAGATGTATGATCACTTTCCTCTGTGGTTCCAACTTAGAAAAACAAAAAACAAAACACACGGTTATAAACTATACAGTGGTTCAGCAGAAAGATGTTGAGGTGAAAGAAGTCCCATTTTGGCAAGGACTGTGACTGGAAATTTGATTTTTGGTAAACAATGGGCTGAACCTAACCAGTTTACTGATTGTCAGAGACCCAGGGTAGGACTCTGAGACACCCATTCTCCCCTGACCTCTTTTCTATACCGAGGTTCTCTATAAGATTTCTTTTGAAGTGAGTTCTCACTGCCTACAGATAAAGTGTAAAGGCCACTGCTTCATGTTTAAATTTCAGAAGCCTTCCAAATGTATAAAACCTGGGGATGAGGAAGGAAATCCAGGCTTACATTTCTGTGAACTGCTCTACTGAGAATTTGGAGAACCCAATACATGCCAGAAACTGCCAGGAATCTGGGTCCTCAAGTCAGCAAACTGACAGTCTCTGCTCATACATACTGAGGCTAATTGGGAAGAAAAAGAAGAGATGAGTAAACCTATCAAGATTTGATAGAGAAGGAGAGGGAGGAGGAGGGGAGAGAGAGAGGGAGAGGGGAAGGGAGAGATGGAGAGCAGGAGGGGGAGAGGGAGAGGGGGAGGAAAAGGGAGAGAGGGAGAGAGGAAGAGAGAGGGAGACCAAGCACAGTGAATGGATTAACTGAGCATCTCCATAGGATTCTGGGCAGGCCATAAAGTGGCAGGTGGCAGGTCACACGTAGAGGCCTGGCTGTAGAGGTTTGGACCTGTGGGTCCAGCCTTGCCCTGGATCTCATCAACTGTGGTTAGCCATTTTGAACAAGGAGGAGTGGGAGAGTCAGCAGGTCCAAGGCTGACACAGTGGCCAGAAGGCTCATTCTCCTTGTTCTCTCTGTGTGTCATTAAATACATAGTAATTTAGCCCTGGAGATATTCCTTCCTTCCTTCCTTCCTTCCTTCCTTCCTTCCTTCCTTCCTTCCTTCCTTCCTTCCTTCCTCCCTCCCTCCCTCCCTCCCTCCCTTCATTTCTTCCTGATAGACCAGGAACTCTCAATAGAAAAAAAATCTTTTTCTTGATATCTTCTCCATGATGGCGGTATGAAGGCTAAATGCAATGACTCAGCATAGGAATGGCAACAGAAACCCAGGATGAATTCCAGATGACTGCAACCATGCCTCCCTCCTCTTCTGATGATATGAACTGGAAGCCTGAACATTATTTTTCTTTGACAGATATTTTAAAGGATTGGATGGAAACTCTATCTCAGTATAACAATTAAGTGCAGATTGTGCCAGATAAGGCCTAAAATCTTGCCATTACCTTGGAGAAATTAAACAAATAGGAAACAGTAGTTTTGATGGTATTAATTAGCTACAAACCACTCAAGCATATCAGAAAGGAGATGGTGAACAAATAGGAAACAATAGCTCTCAAGAAGGGTAGTGTGATGAACACGGAGGGTGGCAAGCAGGAGCACTCACCCTTGAGCTGGTTAACTCCGACCAGCATGTTGCTACAGCTCCTTGAATTCGTGAATTTGTCCTCAGTGGAGGTTCTGTTTACCTTCAGCATTATGTAGCTCGCACTGTGTTGTGGTGACCTGAAGACATCCTTTCAGCCACTCATCACTAATATATATATACCTAGTGCCTTTGCTCAAGGACCATGCTCCTGGCTCCTGTGGTTTATTTTGGACACTTAACATAACATATTATTTGTTCCCTCACAGCAAGGTCTCCTCCTGACAGCCAAGATTCTATTTTTCTGTCATAAGTAATTATAAATGTACACCTCTAAAAAGTTTCCCAATTTGAGGGGCATAATCTATTTCAGGCAGTAAATCACAGAGACATCTCCATCCCTTGGGCAGCCAGAAAGTACAAGTCAGATATATGAGCTCTCATACTGAATTCTCCACACCTGAAGAAAAACGGATACGCTACTTCCTCCCTGGGGCCTGGCACTTTTGTTGGAGCGATTTATATTAGTTTCACTTAAAAAAAGTTTAGATGTACTGTTCTTCCCTCTTCAAAATTCAACTAAAAAAATTGTCCCAGAGAGTCTTACTGGAGGTCATCTGTCACTCCAACTCTGCACTTAAGTGAACTAGAGTTCCCTTCCATCCCAGCTACCCTATCCACTATTTTCACTGGAGATTCTTTTTGTTTGTTTCAATGTTTGTACTCACTCATATGTGGATTTTAGACATAGAGTAAAGGATTGCCAGCCTGCAGTCCATGCTGCTGGAGAGGTTGGTAAACGAGGAGGATCCTAAGAGAGACATACATGGTCCCCTGGAGAAGGGGAAAGGAACAAGATCTCCTGTTTTGAGACAGATTCTTATGTAATACAGGTTAGCCTGAAACTAGCTGACGATAATTGTTACCTCCTGATCTTCTGTCTGTGCTTCATGAGAGCTATGATTACAGGTGCATGTCCCCATGCTAGGTTTGATGCATGCTAAGCAGGCACCTTGACAAATGACTTTCTTCTCCAGTCTGGAGAGTCTCCAGTGTTCCTTTTCCAACCCTTCCTGACATCCAGGTTCCCTGATCCTAACTAAAACCCAGTGGTTCATCTTCATGACGTCCCCGTCACAGAGGGGATTTTCATTCCAGTTTCCTACAATGACTGCACTGTTTGTAGGTATGTCATGGTCTCACTTTAGTGAAAGGCTGCATCTCTAATTTAAGGCGAACGCATATAGGCAAAGTCATCTCACAATGGGGTCATGCAGTGATAGACTCTGCTGTGTGAATGTCACAGAGTGGCTAATTTATGCAAGCTAAGATGGCTGGGCTCTGTCCCTAGATGTGTCTCATGATGGGATCAGTAAACAGTAAACAGAAGACATATGAAGCTGCTGGTATAGTATGGCATGCTATTACTAAACACAGTTTAGTGGATAGGGGAACATTCTAAAATAACCATTAAAACTATGTTACAGCAAGCATATGAGCCAGTAACAGTTTATTAGCATGCATTTTGTACTGTGTGTGATTATATGTGCTATACTTTTAACCACATGTGATCCCATGGGTTGTTTATATTAGCAATTCATAAACACATAGGCAATGTCTCTTGCTATGATGCGTGATGATGACATGATGTGATGACAGGACACCAGGAAGTAGGAATTTCCTAGTCCATTATAAACTTTTCAGACTGGTGTCACATGTGTGAGGTCCACTCCCGACCAAAACACCATCACACGATGTACGCCTGTACCCTACTGTTCTGAGAGGCATGGACTGCACTTCTGTGATACCAGCTGCCGGTATTTGGCAGTCACTGTTCTAAGTACTTCAAATATTGTACCTTACTGGATCTTTACAAGAAAGTAGCATGTGGGGCAGGGCAGGCACTGTAGAACAGGCCACTAAAATTCACAGTGGTCACACAGTGGGAAGTGCTATAGCTGAAAATCAGATGGGGCTGATGTAGGCATCGAAGACCTGATGCACTCCACTGTACGCTGCCCTGGGGCTAACCTTCAGAATAGGGCTATTCTCTCTGCAACCTACTTAGTAACAGACTGCATAAAAGATGAGGCACAGATGATCTTAGTTTGGATGTGCAAGACTATATAGTGACTATGAAAGCAGCAGCGTCTCAGAGTGACCGATTTTTCTCTATCTGTAGCAGATTACCTTTGTATTTGTTATGCAGAGCATTTCTGGTACTCTTACCTTGCACACTTGCACTTGCAGAAGACTCTAGAGGCTGCTCTGCTGGCTGCTGACTGGGAGGGACAATTGGTGGGCTCAGCATGGTCAACCAGTCTCTAAGGGGAAAAGGAAGCAGGTGAGCAATACATTTGTAGCCCCACATGTGCACTTCAAGTTTCCCCTTGGTTTTCATGTCTCTGGGCTTTACAAAGAAACACTTTGTATTCCTTCATGTTTCAATAAAAAAAAAGGTTGAGAAATTAATAGTCAGTTTTGTGATAAGGTTAATAAGGAGTTGATCATTTAACCAATGAGTTGCTGGATTAAATCCACAAGTTAAATGGTAACCATTTCTCTTCTTATTAGTTGGGTATCTATACTAAATGGACAGCCCTGAAAACACAATACAAGTAACATTATACAGACTAAATAGGTCATATTTAGGAAATATATATATATATATGTATGTATGTATGTATGTATGTATGTATATATATGCATGAAACAACAATTAATGAAAAAAGAGGCCATGAATTTGAAAGACAGCAAGGAGAGGTATGTGGGAGGGTTTGGGGGTAGGTAGGGAAGGGGGAAATGAGTTCTATTATAACCTCAAAAATAAAAGAGATAAAAATGATTAAAATTTTATTATTATTGCCAATAATGTAGAATTTTTACTTTAAAAATTATTTGTGGGAATATGATGTGCATGGGGACCACTTGAGGAGTCAGTTCTCTTCTTCCCTGCTGTGGGTCCTGGGATCAACCTCAAGTCCTCAGGCTTAATGGCAAACACCTTCATCCTCTAAAGCACTGCACTATCCTGTAGTACACTTTTTCCCCCGTAAGGAAACTATGTCAGCAAATCAGAAGAGATGCAGCAGAGATGATGATCTTTCTGATCTTGGGTGAGAAATCACATGTGATGTGTCCTGGATGACAGTGTTCTCTCCATGAGTTGAGCAGAAGTCAGCCTTGGATCTGGTGTGGAACCACCTTTATTTCCCTTCTTCCTCCTCCTCTCTCATAGTCTCCTGTTCACCCCTATCCCCCACACCATGCCCGCTAGATACCTGGGCAGGAATAGTTCAGTCTAGAAGGCACAAGTCAAATGCTTCTCATCCCCTAAACCTGCTCCTGATCTGCTTAGGTGGAAGGGGGCAGGCTGGGGAACAGACAGGATCTTTCAGTGTCAATCCTATTTGCACAGATATTAGCACCCTATATTGTTTGCCTCTTTCTTCTAAACAGAACTGTGTTCTATGACAATGTTTTCTTTCTAAATTTCTGTATTTTGTACTTTCTTTAATCTACAATGAGAAGCAGTTCTAATCAGAAGCTAAAAGCACCAGCTCTCTAATCAGAGGCTAAAAGTACCAGCTCTCAGGCCAGTACCAGATCCTTTTTTTCTTACAGTAAGAGATTGGCCAAATCATTTAATGCTGCTCAGCTTGACCTGCAGGAAGGAGAAAGATGGTAATGTTTCTGAGTTTTGCTTACAGATTTAGACCAAGCCCATTTGGCATGGATCTAGATACAGAGTTATTACTCAGTACGTTTCAGTTGTGATATTCTGATCAAGGAAGCCCATGCTGTTGTCTGACCTACTGTGACAACCCAAGGTGGGGGCATGGTTTTGCTGGAGTTAAACCAGTAAGAGATGCATAATACTCACTGGATTACATAGCAGAGGTTTCTCTTCTGCAAGCCACTCATTCTCCCAGTATACAGGTATTTTAATGTAAAAATTACTCAATTCCTACTTGGAATTTTTTAGAGACTTTCAATCACTGCTTACAGTTATCCCTAGATTTTGGTTGCTGAAATGAGCGAGGTGAGCATGCTGTGTAATTGAATTTCATAGTAACACATTAAGGACATCAGAAGGGATTTGTCACTGGCATTCAAGCTAACTGGGCATTTTTCTGGTAAGTACATTTTATTAAGTCCATTTAATTAGAGCATACCAAAAATTTCCTATGCTATAGAAAATCATGAGGTCATATACAAAGTGAGATGGAATCCCAATGTAGTTTCAACTTGCATTTCCCTGATGACTAAGGATTCTGGATTTTTTCATATAAATATTTATGAACTGTTTGTGTTATTTCTGAGAAATAGTTGACTCATTTGGCCAATTGTTCTTAATTTATAATGTGAGTTTTGGTATTTTAAAGTTTGAGTTCTCCATATATTTTTGTGTAAATCTTGTCACCTCTCCCTTCAGTAGGCTGTCTCTTTACTTTGTTCATTATACAGAAGCTGTTTAATTTGATGCACTCTTGCTCTTATTCCTTGGTCTCTTGGTGTTCCTTTCAGGATGTTTTTGCCTTCCCCTGTATCTTGGATGTTGCTCTATTCCAGGTTCTAGGTTTTTCATTAAGGTATTTAATCCATTTTGGATTCTTTCTTACTTAAGCAATGATACCTTTACAATTTCTCTTTGGTGATATCATATATGTATATCATATATTCTGATTATTTTCACTCCTCATTACACCTTCTCACTCCCATCCTCCTTTGTGGAACTTGTCCCTTTTCCTAACAAGCCCCTTCTACCTTCATGTCTTTGTTGTTTGTGACTCACTGAGTTTAATTAGGGTTTCTTATGTGTGCACGAGTGGGAGCTTATTTACTGGAACCCGGACAAGTTACAGTGGCTACACCACTGAAGAAAATGGTCCCCCCTCAGCAACCTTTAGCTACCAACAGGTCCTCAGGTAGGAGGGATGGGGCTCGTGACAGAACTGATGTTGGCACAGGGTGGGACAGGAGCTTTAGCTCCTTCCCTCGAAAGTGGTATCTGTTTTTCCAGCAGTGTTTGCTGAAGAGACTATCTTATCTCCCATGGTTTTGGTGCATTTATTGAAATTCATATTGCTGTAGCTGTTTGGTTTGTTTCCATGTGTTTTATCCTACTTCACTGGTCTATGCAAGACTGAGCATTGTTCTATGCACTTGGCCCTTGCAGTCTTCTTTCAGAGCACCTATTTCTCTAGGCAGTTTTCATCAGGTTGTTTTTCCTGTTGCTTGAATTTCTTATATTGAGGATATATAAATCCCTTGGCAATTGAGTAGCAAGCCAATGTTTTCTTGAATTCTGCTTGTTGCCTGGTAATTCTGTGGATTATTTATAATGCTGGGCACAGGTTTTTTGTTTGTTTGGTTTTTTTTAGGGTGCTATGATCAAAGCAGCCTGTTTTTGCTTTTGTTGGCTGCACTTTTGGGGTCCTACTTAAAACACTGGTGCCTCTATCAGTGTCTGAATGTGTCTCCCCTTGTACTTATTATTGTAGTTATCTCACAGTTTAAGGTTTAAATTTTAGCAGTTTGATTCATTTTGAGGTGGTTTTGTGGATGGTGAGAAGAAGGGACCTAATTTCACTTCCCTACAAATGGAGAAACAATTTTACTAGTATTTATTGAAATGTCTCTTCTGTACTATGATCTAGGAAGCTTTGTAAAAAATTAGCTGGTCACATGAACATGGATTAATTTCTGGGTTATTCTGTGCCATTGTGCTATCCATCTGCTTTTATGCTTTTATGATTTAGTTACTGTAATTTTGAAGCATGTTTTTGAAGTCAGGTATTGTGACACCTCCCATATTGTTTTTATTGTTGTATTCTCCCCTTAGAACTACCTTGACTAATATGGGTGTCGTTATGGTTCCACATAAATTTTAGGATGCTTTTCTATTTCATGGAAAAAGATACTGACATTTTGATGGGTAAAGGGACTCTGGCCAGTTTGAGTATGGTGAGCATGGCTCTGGCAGGCCTTGCCCTTCTCCCCCATATTCCCTGCCTTGCTAAAAATCTATTAGATTACATTCCTAAAGCTAGTCACCAAGTCCCATTCCCTTATTTGGTCACTTTCTCCTCCCGAGGCTAACTACCAAGGTCCAGCTATCAATGCATTAAAGTCCAGCAATCAAAAGTCCCTATGGTTGCCCTAATTAACATTCCCAGTTAAAATTAAACACCATAGTATCCTAATACAGGGTTTCCCATTTACCTTTATAAACAACCATTTGCCTATGTACCATGTCTATATTTCCTCTATCCAGAGGCAGTTCTTAGTACCCTGGGACAAATAACCTGGCCCCTTTCCCTTGTTCCCTTCTCCTTCTCCCTTGTCCTCTATCTCCTGTGTCTGCTCTCATTCCCTGTCCTCTGTCCCTCTGAGGCAAATAAATCCTTTTGTGCCCAGAACTTGGCCTTGTGGTCTTGAGCTGATACTTTTCCTTTTAATGAGAATCTTACTGAATCAATAGACTGTTTTGGTATGTATGATAATTCTATGATATTATTCTTTCAATTCAAGAGGATGGCCATGTCCTTTCATTGTTTTAGTGTGCCCTAGAGTTTCTTTCATCAATAGTTTATAATTTTCAGTTCAGAGATCTTTTACTTTTTTGCTTAAATTTCTTCCTAAATATTTATTTTAGTATATAGCTACAATGAATAGCCTTGAAAATTTCTTTTTTATTAAGTTCATCATGCTTGTGTAAAAATGTTACCAATTTTTGCATGCTGATTTTGTGTCCTACAACTTCACTAAATTTGCTTATAAATTCTAGCAGCTTTTGTGTGGAGTATTGTCTAGAGACATATAACAAATGTTCATACAAGTAGGCAGTTCTCTTTCTCTTGTAGTCTTTATATAATAGCTTCCCCTCCTCATGTCTTTCATTAGAAAACCTACAAATCAGAGAGTACCAGGTTCTGCCAAGCTTTTATGTTCCAAGAAATCACAAAAGTACTTACTTCTTTATACTCATCTGACATGGCATATAATTAAAGTCTAGAATCACTTATCATGGCATTAGACATCAAATATAACCAAGACACATAAGCAGTAATGTCCCATGAACGTGAGACACCACTGAAAAAGGCTGACCCCTTCCTTTTACTTTCTACACACTTTCAGCACAGCCATTTTATAATTTTATGCTTACAAGATGTCTATTGTGTTCCTGAGTACTAGATGTAAGGCATGGCACTTGATCTTGAGGAATTCCCTCGTGGGAGTAGTTAGAGCAGTTTCTGGAAGTCTTTATAGCAACAGTCCCAAGACAGGTATTCTTTAAGGATGAAAATGAGGCAACACAGTAGAAAATAGGTGAAAAAAATACTCTAGAAGAAACAGCATGCAACGTCATAGGGAAATGCAGGGGATATTGGAGCACTTGTGGCAATTCAGAATGATGAACCCTGGGTGTATGTATGTACACATTTCATACATGCATGTATGTATTGCATTCAGTTGCTGAAAAAATAGAATGCATTGGTGGCTAAGTAAATTATGAAGGCCCTAGGGAATCAAGCAAGAGATGTTAGTCTGGAAGAAGCATGGCTTTGTGTTTTAGCAAGAATGTGGGGGAGATGTGTAGAGAATGGATTGGTGGGAAATAAGAGAGGGGCTACAAATATCAGCTGTCCTAGTTGGAAATAAATAATGGCATTATTTAAATATATAGGTGTATAGAAATAAGAGGAACACAGAACTCTGCCTTGACAATATTAATTTCTTATAGTGCAGTTCAACAGAATCATAATATGTCACCCCACAGCTATCACTCTATCGTGCTGATTCCTTTAAGCTGGAGCTGTCTGACTCTTTCTGCCTTTCTAAAACTAGGACATATATGTTCTCTATTAAAGACACTTTCTTTTGTACTAGGGAGAATAGAACACTTATCATCAAAGATAGGATCTGACAGTAAGTTCAATCTGAACAAACTGTATGAAAAGAACTCCCATCTTCTAGTAGTTTCTCTTATACACTTCCATCCCAAGATCTCTTTGCATTTCATGTTTTGATTGTATACATCATTTATGTGTTTAAGGGAATCAAAGCCTCAGTGTCTGGGCCTCCTTTGGATCCCATTTCCCCTCTATGAAAGCCTCCATGCACTTGCAGACTTAAAATATTAATACCAAAGGGAACGTGCATGCTTTCCTCCTATTAACCTATAGTTGGTCAGTATGATTACAAGCCCAGCTAGAGAACCAGAGAGTTCAGTGGACTCTTTCTGCCCTGACCATTTTAGAGCAATCTCCCTAGAAGACTTCATATTTAAATGCTTCTTCAGTGATCGTCAACATTTCTGGCACTGGCAACTAGCCTGCAGGATTTTATACTCTTGCACATTTAAATTATTTGTGTGCTTCATTTGTAAAGTTGAGCTTAAATAAGTATTTTGGATTATTTTTGTGTGCTTCATTTGTTAAGTTACATTTAAATGGGTATTCAGTGTTCATGTGATCAACACTGTGTTGGATACATACGGATGCTTAACAAATTAAGATATGATCCCACAAACTCATGAATAGGCAGTCAGATAAAAAGACGTGTCATATTCTTCAATGCATGGAAAATGTTTGATATTATACAGGAGGAAATACAAATTAAAATAATGATATCCCAGTGACAGCTAGGCAAGATTTCTGATGTCTTATGAGACAGAGAGTGGGAGATGGGCTGAGCTTGTTGGCATGTGCCTATAATGCTAGTACTGCAGAGGTGACAGACAACAGTGGGAGGAAGGAATTCAGGATAATACTCACCCACATAGTGAGTTCAAAGATTGTCTGGGTCTTATTTTTTTTTATATAGGAAGTCCTATCACAAAAGCAAATAAAATGGAAACGTACTTAGACTGCTGACAGGAGTGAATCAGTGAACTGGTAAGCAACTTGGCAATGCTTATCAAATTTACCTTTTGTCGGAGTAATTCCTCTACTAGAAACTCACTGTGGCCTTCAGAGAGAGAAGAGCATGAGCATGTTGGTTCTAGGACTCTTGGTGATAACAGCTGTGTGGAAACCACCTAGATGTCCAGATACAATTAAACAATGAAGTGATTTCCAGACGCTCTTGGAAAGTAAGCCAGTCTGTGTGTACAAATTCAGAAAGATGCCCAGGGTCCACTGACAGAAAGCTTTCCAAGGAATTAGTACAGAGGCTAGTCTTATTCTCTTTCCACAAACAAAACCACATATAAGCTGCATTTTCTAGTACAGGCATAGAAAGTTTCAAGATGTTAGGAGTCTAAGAAATCATTCCATACCATTACAACTGGCAGTAAAAATGAAGGGCTAGGAGTAGAGGTCTAAGACAGCCCTTTCATTTTCTATCTTATTACTTTAGTTGTATTTTGTTTTTGCACTTTAGGTATTATTGTTGTTGTCTGGGTTCTGGGTAAAGAACCAGGGGTGTTCTCTCTCTAGGAAAGTACTCTGCTGTTGGGATACACTGTGTGAATATGTGTCTCTGTCCTTCCTCACCTGCCTAAGGCACCTTCTGATTGGTTTAATAAAGAGCTGAATGGCCAATAGCTAGGCAGGAGAGGATAGGCAGGACTTCTGGGACTCTGGGAAAGAATCTGAGGCTGGAGATTTGCCAGCCAGATGCAGAGGAAATTGGATATATGGTGCCAAGGAGAGATAACAAGCCAGGTGGCAAAATGTAGATTAATATGAATAGGTTAACTTAAATTTTAAGATCTAGCTGGGAATAAGCCTAAGCTAAGGCAAAGCTTTCATAATTAATAAAAAGTCTCCATGTTGTTATTTAGGAGTTGGCCGTCCAAAGAAAGTCAAGTACACTCTGCCAGTCTGTTCTACTCTTAGCCCTAGGCACTTTTCAAGTTAGAATCTCTTTTTTTTTAGGATCTTCCAACGTGATGAGATTGACAAGACAACTTTTGAAGTGTCTAAAAACATCTCAAGTCAATGATTAAGGTGACCAATGCTTATTGAATATAGTGATTTATAAACTCAACTATTGATGGGGAAGGGATAGGAAAACAGGTTGCTTTTCTAACTGTCTCCCACCATCTAAGCCAAGGTCCTAGTGGCCTTCCTCACTTGATGGATGGACTTCAAAGATGAAGGCAGAACATCT
Source organism: Cricetulus griseus (assembly GCF_003668045.3). Taxonomy (NCBI): domain Eukaryota; kingdom Metazoa; phylum Chordata; class Mammalia; order Rodentia; family Cricetidae; genus Cricetulus; species Cricetulus griseus. The sequence goes on from NW_023276807.1 coordinate 166,859,317, forward strand.
CAGGTCTTCTTCAATGTTGACAATGTTCTTGGAATCAGTCAAATTTGTATCTGAAGAATGACAGGTATTTCATCTAGAGATATTACTAAAAGTGGTGTTCATATAAAAACTCATTCATGAAAGTAGACTCTAAAGAAAACAATGTACAATGCTAACCCCAACAGTTCAAAGGACACAAGTTGACAGAGAATGGTTAGAGCAGGAGAGTTGAGAGCCCCTTTCCTGTGGAGGGCAGACCACCACAATGGCTTCGAGGGGACACAGACTTTCTTCACTCTCAAAATTTTGTTCAAATGAGTATATGAAATTTAATATTAGATTCTAATTTGTCTTTCAAAAGAAGCTCTCTTTCCCTCCCACATTTTCCTCTTCCCTTGTTTCTTCTTTCTCCTCTTTTCACTTTATTTATTTTTATTTTTTAATATATTTTTCTTTTTTTCATTCATTTATTTAGCTCATAAAGTCATGCACAATTATGATAAAGAATACAGTATGTTCACAATGGCATGGCTAAATTAAACCAATTAACATGTTATATCACACATATTTATCATTTTTGTTTTGAGAACACTTAAAGTATACTATCTCACAACTTTTAAAATATAGCATATTGTTATCAACCATATTTATCATGCTCTCAGTAGACCTCAAGAATTCAGAGAGTCCATGTCTCTGTCCAACTGCAGTTTTATATCCTTAAACCAATCATTTCCCCATTGTTAAAAGACCCACATTGAAGCCTAATAGCCACAATTCTGCTCTCTGTTCCAATAAGTTCATCATTTATAGGTTACACATAAAATTGAAATTGTGTGACATTTGTCTTCCAGTGTGTCACTTATTTTTTCATTTTTTGGCAAGCATATAACTTTACTACTGACTAAAGATGAAATCAAATTTGCATGCACAGGTGAGCACTCACTGAAACACCTTGGATTCATCACATATTTGAGTTTCAATTAGCATATATATATTTATATAAAAAGAGCAATAATGGCAATATGTTATGCATCAACAGCAGCAACAGCTTTTCCAGGTTCTGCATTATTTATTTATTTATTTTCGATGCTGAAGGATAAAAGGAAACCAAAAAGCCACGCAGGTGGTGATTCACTTCTTTACATTGCAGTGGAGAATGATTTGGGGTGAAAATTCTTGAGGAAGGCAGTTTATCTCCTCAAAACAGAAAAGCCCAATCAAGCATTGTCTGATTAATTAGAGACACTTGAATAAAAAGCGCTATCAAGGCCCACAGCTGTAATCAATTTAATCAACATGCAAAGAGCCAATCTATGTTTTTTCTTGATTAACAAAGCTGAATGTTAAACAGAGAAGAGTGACATTGTAGTACCATTAGCTGAATCTGCAAACTGAGAATTTTCCCTAAATATTCAAAGTCAAGTAAGGGTAAAGTGAAAACTCTCTCTTAGTGTTTTATGCTATGAGCACAACGGACCTGGATATTCCATATTAAAAAAAGAGGTAAGATCGGGCAGTGGTGGCACACACCTTTAATCCCAGAACTCAGGCAGCAGAGGCAGGCAGATCTCTGTGAGTTCAAGATCAGTCTAGTCTACAGAGTGAGTTCCCAATAGCCTGGCCTACATAGAGAAACACTGTCTCAACAAGCCAAAAAAAAAAAAAGAAAGAAAGAAAGAAAGAAAAAGAAAAAAGAAAAAAGAAAGCGATAGAAATGAATAGAGTACAGACTGCTCCACTAAAGATACACTCGCAACGTCAACTCCTGCCACAAAGGCGTCACACAGTAAAATCTACCACATAATGGAAGTCTGAGTAGTTGTTACTTCAAATTCCAGAAAGAGCGAAGGAGCTCTTTATGGTATCTCTATGTCTTCCAAGCAAGGACACGCCAAGTGCATGTCAGCCTTTGGCAAGTTAAGAGCAGAAAACTTTCAAATCCGAACTAGAGGATTAATTACCCTAAGATTAGAATACGAAATAAAAACTCATTTAAATCCTCCTGTGAAATTTAGAAGAGCATACAGAGTAGGTGCATTTTAATTCAGTGCTGCAATTCAGCTTTGTGGGCCTTTTGTGAAGGATAACTGCAGGTGTCATTTTTATCATTAAATGTATTGGGTTATCAGAGATCATATTTGCATAGTGATTTCCATTTTTCTTTTGAAAGTTTAGCCATACCTTTATTTTTAGTGCTCAAATAAAACAAGGGTATGCTGAAGAGAAAGGCTGTGTGAGGTGAATGGTAGTACTCCCCTCACTGTGTTGACTGGCTCTACAACAAGGCAGAGCTCAGAGCTGAGAAAGCTCAGAGGCTATTCTGCTGAAGACATTAATCCGCCCCCCCCACCCCGCGCCAGTAGACTGTTAATTGTAACACTTCAGTTAATGAAAAATATTGTGATAGGATGCCAATATGGGTGACAAGTGAACTTTTAAACAGAGATATGATGGTAAAATGCTATTTTAAAAAAACACTTGGGGCCAGGCGTTGGTGGCACATGCCTTAATCTCAGCTCTCGGGAGGCAGAGGCAGGTGAATCTCTGTGAGTTCGAGACCAGCCTGGTCTCCAGAGCGAGTGCCAGGATAGACTCCAAAGCTACACAGAGAAACCCTGTCTTGAAAAACCAACCAACCAACCAACCAACCAACCAACCAAACAAACAAACAAACCCCCCAAAAACTACATTTGGGAAGGAATAATCTTGTGACATGGGCACAGGCCATTCCTGAGTCAAGCAGGCTTCCCAGCGACAGTAATAACTCTCCATTGGCCAGGCTAGTGTAGTCACTGCTATTATTCAGGTTTACCACAGCCACTATTCAGCCTTCATGTGGTTCTCACTCTGCAGAAGGCTATGAAACAGAAAGACAGAGACACTGAAGTATCAGAAAGAGCATGCAGACTTTGTCAGATCTGGATCTGCATTCATGACGACTATTAGTGAACTTTGCGTGGAAAAGTGTACAAGTAATACAATTCAGGGACCGACCCCCCAAGGGAGCTTATAGCCATCACCTGGGGCAGGAAAGAGGAGTTCCTCTTTGCTTCTCCTAGTCAATATGCCTTTCCCCTCAAATGCCACCAGATGGCGATACTACAGTTCAAAATGCCAGTTTGAATTATCCAGTATGTACTCTGTAGCTATCAAGAGTCTTTTCTAAATATTATATTTGCCAAACTCACCCATGCTTTTGAGTGTAGTTAGTATTCTGTCTCTTGAATACAGTGCAATTTATTTATCTCTTGTAGCATACAAAACCAGTTCTTTCCAGCTTGTGGCAGTTATGGGTGTGTTTACATGAGGTCTGTTGTTGGGGTTTGCAGGTCAACTGACAGCAGACAATGAGGACAAGGCAGAGTTTATTGAGAATGCATGTGGGAGTTCTTCAGAAATGAGTGGCACACTGAATAACTAGAGGTAAAGGTTTGCAGAGCAACTTAACAAGGAGGAGGAGCCCCAGGGGTTCCATGGGAAAATTTGGAAGGCCTATCAAACTTTTGATGTTAATGGACTTTAACCAGAGTCTTATGCCACCTCCAAAAACCACTCTTTCTATGAGCCAATACCAAACAATAACTGAAGCAATTTTGTTACTAATTTATTGGCTATAATGAGTGTGGTGGTTGGCTGCAGGCCAAAGAAAGTGGAAGTGTAAGTGCCAACCAAATATGTGCCTGAAAGTCTGAAGGGCTGGAAACACTCGACAAATAAGCATCAATAACTATTGAAGACAATGACTATGCAAGGATGCCAGAACACATGCAAATTGCCTTCACCAGGTACAGCTCAGAATTTCTTCCCTTGGTTTGCGCCTTCCAGTGACTTGGATCTTTTATTTACCCTAACTTTGGAGCTAATTTCAGAATAGGAAAAGTCCACAACCATGCTGAATCCTGGTAAGTCTGTACACACACACACACACACACACACACACACACACACACCATAATTTGAACTGTCATCATCTAGGATTCAAGCCCTGGCTACTGAGTATTTGCACCGGACTTAGGTACAAGTGTTTAGACAGCAAACATTAGCTCCTTTTAAGTTCGTTATATACAATCACCTAAAGCCCCCATTGTCAAACCAAGAGAAAATAATATAAAACAAGCCACACCTCCCTCTCGTTAGGCATGAATGCTAAGATGTGAAAACAAACACTGTTTAAAGTCACCATACATTTTATTGGGACAGTTCTTGGCAATGCAAGTCATCCTTGTCAAGTTAGTTACATGTGTGCTGTTCATACCTCACATTTATTTGTATGAAATATGAATTTTGCTAACTTTTTCTGATGAATATCTGCAATGATACAAAATAAAATTAATTAATTTCCTTGTTATTACTGAGTGTTATTACTGACAACTCAAACTAACCCCCTTCCATCCACCATCCATGTTATTCGTAAGTTATAATTTCAGTTTAAAGTTGAAAAGCAACAATGGAAGCTGATGAAGACAGATGAGCATGTCACTACATATGGCTGTTAGAAGACAGACTTTTGTGACTGAGACTCCTGAAGACCCACACAGGGCTTTGGCAAATTTAAAACACAAAGTTGGGTTTGAAAGGAAAAGTAGGAGCTGCAGAGAGATGTCGGAGGGAAGTTGTGCAAGCGCCAACTCAGGTATGCTTGCTGTGAGGCCAATGCCATGGCATCTTAGGTGGTGCTTGTTCCTAATTCAGAAGCTACAAATTTAATAGAGAATAGCCTGAAGTGTTTTTTAAGGTCAAACTAGAAATATGTTGATGATCTAAAAATGCAAGCCAAGTGCTTTATTATATTACACCAGCAGAATGTTATTGTAGTTTAAGAATATCATTAAATCAGCACAAACCCGTACATATTGGTTCCTGTACATTTTTCACCAAGCTGCCTTCTGACTATGAGTAATCAGCTAACCCGCTCTTTGCCTCACAATCCCTCAAAGTGACAGATCTATCCCTCCCCTAATACATAAGGTCTTCATTTACTTTGAATCTTGCCACAGTGCTTTGGGCTAGTGCTGGAACCTGGAAATTCATTGGCAGACATTGAGACTGTCACATGGGCAGCTGTCCTCCTTTGTTTCCCACTTCTTCCACGAGCCCAGGGGGCAAAAATCAGAACTTTCTTTTGGGACTCCTAATATAGATTAATAGTATTTGCAGAACAAAGGGTTCTAATATGAATTAATCGGGTTATCAGAATGAAGGTAGTTTTTGTTTTCAGTAAGAGTGTTGTTAAAGAGTGTGGGGGAGGGCAAATTGTGAAAAACAAAGTGTACTCTTTACCAACTCAAAACACTGACCAGACCATGATAGAAATTTCTTTAATTCTAGTGGTCAAGGAGTATATTCCTAACCTCTGGAACCAGATGCAGAGACGCACAACCAAGCACCAGGCTGAGTTCTAGGAATCCAGTTGAAGAAAGGGAGAAGGAAATAGAAGAACAAGGGAGGCCAAGATCATGATGGAGAAACCTACAGAGATGGCTGAACTAAGCTCATGGAAACTCATGAACTCTAGACCGACAGTTGTGGAGACTCCAGGGGACCAAACTAGGCCCTCCATATGTGGGAGACAGTTGTGAAGCTTGGACTAGTTGAGGAGCCCCTGGCAGTAGCACTATGGTACAAACCTGGTACATGAGCTAGCTTGTTGGAGCCCACTCCCCAAGGTGGGTTGCCATGCTCAGCCTTAAAGCATGGGAGAGGGGCATGGCTCTGTTCCAACCTACTGTACCAGACTTTGTTGACTCCTCTTGGGAGACCTTATCTGTGAGGAGGAGTAGACTGGAGGTGGGCTAGATGGGGAGGAGAAGGGGTGGGAGGAGGTGAGGGGGGACAGGAGGAAGGGAGAACTGTGGTTGGAATGTAAAATGAAATAAAAAAAACAAAGGCAATGGGAAAAAAGAGAAATTTCTTTTGTTCTTTGGACACTAGAAATTCTAGTGTCCAAAGAGCAGATTCCCAACCTCTAGTTTGAACCCTTAAGAGAAGGAAAAGGTCACCTATAGTTGAGGAATGCCTTCCACCCACAAGAGGAAGTATTATCAGCAGCATGGGAACCTGTCACACACATGAACTAAAAACCACAAGGTTATGTAAGATCTAGCTTTTAATTATGTTCAGTAAGGGATATTAAAGCCACCACAGTTCGCCATTTGGCTTCAGTTGTTACTGAGCTATGTATCCGTGTGATATTTTAGAGTCACTATTGTTAACTCAAAAATCAAGAGGAAGGAAGTTGTTCCTAGCAAAATATGAGAAGTATTTCCTAATGAGTCTGTCAAAGAGTATACAAGATTCTTTCCCACGTGAATATACATACCCAACACCCAACAGCACTTTCCTGTCCTGAGTAACAAATCACATCTGATTCACTTTAACGGATGGCAAGGGATGTACAGACTTTTAGAAATCAATGGGCAAGAAAGAGTCAATAGAACAATAATGTTTGTATTAGTTCAATCAAATCATCGAGGAGTTGATTGCTTTTCACCTTGGAGTCATTCAAGGCAGAGCATCTGACTCACACAGTGTTTATTATACTGAGTGGGTTTTTATGCATAATGAACATCATAATATGAAACTATAAAAGCCAATAACATAATATATTGCTAAAATGAGAAATTATGTGTTTTAATTTCAATCAATTTAAAAGCATGATGTTTTTCATTAACAAGAGACATGAAATACAGGGAAGAAACGGGCAACTTCTAACAGAAGTGGAGTCTGCACATGCGCTGTTGTTTTGTAAGGCTGCCACCTTCCGTGTGCTAAGCTTGGCATATGCCCTCTCCCCTCAGCCCCATCCCTCCCTCATCTGAACACTACCTGCCTGCATGACACACAGAGTGGAACTCCTCAGGCTCATGGAAGGCATATTCAGGTCACGGGGAAAGGGCTTCAGAGTCACCAAACAGGTAGGGGCTGAAAGCACACTTTTAATTGCTCTTGCTTTCTTATTTAAACAACATGGCAGCTCCTCTGTATTGGATTATAAAATGGACAAGAAGACAGGGGTCTAGAGACATGACTGGATATGGACACAACAGTAATTATGGCTTTCCATTTCTTAGGGTACATTTCATTCTCTGAGACCTTGGTCTGCTCTCTCCTGTCCTGTCTCATCACTTTTAGCAGAACAGGGATGGTTTAAATTAGGATCACCACTTAGAGTTGCTAAAGGTTATTATTATTATTATTATTATTATTATTATTATTAAAAATGGAATCTTTCAGTTAAACATGGAAACTATCCAATTGTTAGAATGGTAAACAGATGCTTTAGTAATTGCCATCTTTCCCCTGGACTATGGGCCACAGGAGATGTGAGTTCACTATCTGGATGAATAGCAGTGAGTAGGGAGGCCTGAGTACTCTCAGGAGTACCGCACTCTGCTAGTTAGAGATGCCAAGATTCTTTAGAGATATGCCATTTTGGACATAGAAACTTTGGGAAGGTGGAGGGAAAAGATGTACTCTATTGTTCTGAAGCCCCATGAAGAAGGGTTTCTTAAGTTTGCAACTTTGAAAAATGAGATAATAATTAAAATATTGATTAACATTTTCTAGTCTTAACACACAAGATGGAAAAAACAGAAAACCTAGACTGAGTGCTGAGTGCCAGCAGCCCAAAGAGATCTTAGTTATAGTAAACTCTCTCTATTTAAAAGTTTAAAATAACATTTTTCATAGACTTTACATTATGGATATTTTCTAAGGCACAGTTTAAAAATAAATTCATGGAAACAAAATAAATTCCTACATAAAGCCAGGTACCTGATGACCCCAAGGAAGTAAAGGATTTGAATGTGCATGTGTTCTATCTCCAGTGCCAATACACAGGGATATAGCTTGTGAAGACAGATTGGAAAGTCATCTTTGAAAGGTGAGTTTCAGTGATTTTAACACATATTTCCTATGCTTTTACTGGGTGTGGGACTGTTTGAAGAGGTAGGGGTTCAGTGAGAAAGAGGCAGGACTCAGCTCATACACTTTGTATAATAGCATCCTGGAGGGGGAAGGGTACGTGTAGAAAATGAACAAACAAACAAAAAAATCAATTAGTGAAGAGCCCTGTGATCAAAATAAGAATTATACTGTGTTATAATTGACTTATGATGATTTCATGGTGAATGTTAGGGGAGGACTTGCTGGAGAGATGGTATCGACCCTATCAGCAGGAGACAGTAGCTATGAAAACATGAGGAAGAGAGAATTCCAGGCAAAGCTCCCAAAGATAGATAGCCTCCAACATGTGAGGCAAAAAAGAGAACCACTGGTTGTAGTGCAAAGTGAGTAAGGCACACAGCAGTACACAACTGTGAGAGGTGAGATTAGAAATCAGGTTTGAACACTGTCCAGACAAAAGCCTCCTAAATTCTACCTGACTCGGAATAAGGCAAGCTTTGTTGATGAATTTTCTTTCTAGCCTGGTCCCGCAGCCAATTTGCCCCCAAATAAACACAGGGGACACTATATTAATTACAAAACTGTTGGCCTATGGCCAGGGCTTCTTACTGGCTAGCTCTGTCTTAATTATTAACCCATCTCTATTAATCTATGTATTGCCACAAGGCTGTGGCTTACCCATAATCTGGCATGTTACTCCGTGGGCAGCATTGTGTCTCCCCGTGCCTCACTCTGCCTCCTCTCCCAGCCTTCTCCTGGTCACCCTGCCTTTCCTTCCTGCCAGGTCATCAGCCAAACAGTGTTTTAATCATCAACCAATAAGAGAAACATATGTATAGAGGACATCCTCCACCAAAACTTATTGTCCTATCATCAGAAAAAGGAAGGAGAATTCTTACAACCACAGAAACAAAACACAAAATTTAACTGGTTGATATTCAGAGTAAGCACTTTCATTTCCCATGTGTCTTCACATAACACTTTTCCCTCCTCTTTCCCTCACTCTCTCAACTCAAAGGCTGATAGAGCACTGTCCTCACACAGAGAACAATACAGGCAAGAGGAAGAAACAGAAAGAGAAAGTGTGTTCCTCAGCTTTCCATCACTGTAACAAATACCCAAGCTAAGTAACTTCAAAGGAGGAAAGATTATTTGGTTTTCAGAGGCAGAGGTTTCAGTTCTCGGTTCTTGGCTCTGTAGATCTGGACCCATACGCCACAGTAGGAGACATGCAACAGTCTTTTCATGACAGCCAGGAGGTGCATGTACACACACACACACACACACACACACACACACACACACACACACACACACACACACATACACACATCACAGAGCATTGCAGGGGAGGTGGGAGTTTAGATCTCAACATTCCCCTCAAGGCTCAACCTCCCAAGCTTCCACTGCCCCACATGGCACCACAGGCTTAGACCCAAAACATAGGCTTGGAGCTCTAAATATGGAGAATTGGGGCCTCAAGCAAGCAAGTGTGAATCTGTAGTGATGGAATTACAAAATCAGAGGTGCTGATATCTTTCCCCATAAAAAGCTAGCAAGAGAAATGATAAAGACAATCTGTGCCTCTGTATACACAGGTAGAGGCAACACAAAGCCCAGGCGACAGGAGAACACACTAACACTATAATGAGAGGGATGGAATGTTTGCTTAGGAAGGACATCATCTGTCCTGTTTTAAGAATATGGTGAAGAGGAATCAGAGGGGAAAGCTCCATGGACTCATTTGTGTGTCATTTCTTTCTTGTGCCAGAAGAAAGGAGGCTTGAGCATTAGAAGAGCACCCCATCAGGCAGAATACTGAAAAATGGAAAAAAGAGAAATGGAGGAGGCCTAGTGTAGGGTGCACCTTGCTCGCACTGGGTGGGCTGAGTCAGCAGGAATTAAGGTCATTGGTTATTAATCATTTGTCAGAGTCTTCAGGGCTTTATCAGATAATTGCAGTTGTAAGTATGTTTATATCACACAAAAATGTGGCAGAGCCGTAAGGATTAGACCCAAACATACTCTGCAATGTCATTAAACAACACCAACAGCCCAACCCCAAACCCAAACAATCTACAAATAGTGATAAGCCACAAAGCAAACACTATAAAACAGTACCATTTCCTGCTGCTTGGAGATTCTAGAACTGTTTTCGATATTATTTCCATAAACATTTAAAACCTTATAAAGCCTTCGACTCCATTCCTTCCTCTCCTTAAATTTCCAATAGGTTATAAAATAGCAAGCAGCATCCCTATTCAACAGAAAAGACTGACAGTCAACTCTATCCACATGAATACATAACCAGAACATAATCACAGATTATTTCATAAAATTCACTACTGGGCAAAAATACCGTCTACTGGTAGTTCTGAAGAATCTACATAAACATATAAATAGCTGTGCCTAAGGGACGGCTCTAAACCCACAAACCCATAGATGGCATTTTCAAATAAATGACTTGAGGCTGCAAATAGGATCCATTTTGCTCTGTTTGGCAGCATGCAAGTTTACATGCTAGGAAACATTTCTCAACATGAATGAACTGTGAAATTGTTTCCTCCTGCCCCACACTCCTCTAAATTGTATTAGATAATGTTAGCCATTTCTGTACCTTATAAAAGCTGTCAGTGCCCCATGAAGTAACATCAGTGGATGGGGAGGAAAGAGGCCCAGCATCTGAGATGGTGCCTAAATATTAGTTGGTGCATTAGGAAAAAATAATGGGAAATGCCACCCCCTGCCTAAGGATGCATAGGAAAATGGCTCTGCACAAACCGAGACATGGCAGGGTATGTGATGAGGTGAACCATATACATTTCACTTCCTAGACTGTAATCTTCTCAAGAAAATGATTACCATTGCGTCTCACCTCAATCCAATGTCAAGCACTGCCCTGAGAGTGTAAGTGAATGATTTCACTGTGAAGAAAACAAGCTATGAATATATTCAGTGTTTTAGCTATTTCCAACCTGGAGCCAACTTTCTATCACCTGAATTTGCTTGCTTTGTGAACTGTATATTATCTTTATTACTAATCCTGCACACACAAAATGAAGAGAGCAATTACATTTCAGAAATGAAAATCTTTCCAGAACAAAATGTAAATGAAAGACCCTGAGGATGTTGACTTGTCTGTTACATTAATGAAGCTAATTGAGAGTTGACTTTAAACCTGTATGTATATGTACATGAGCATACACAATTTAAAAGTTTTAGGTTCACGGATGCCTGGAGTGGCTGCAGCATTTCACTGAAGTTAATATGGTCACTTGTCCCATCCTGCTGTGCTCTTAGGGGGCATACATGCACATGTTTCCTGGCTCTGCTCCAACGCCCTTGCTATGATTATGATCACACTAATGCCTGATTTTTTAGGCACCGTGCAGGCTCTCCCTAAGCAGAATGTCCCATCTAGGATTCAGGTTAGATGTTCTTTTATCCCAGAGGTTTGTATTTAGAGACTTGGCTTCTCACATCTTTAAAATATGGGGTATTACTTATAAAAAAAACACAATAGTTTTCTTATAATGCAAATATGAACCATAATGCTAGCCTTCAATTGAAATTAAATCACATGTATTACATGAATCAATTCACCTTACTTTATATGATGATAATGCTGATCTCAAAATTTTAACATCTTCTATGTTTATTGCCCAATAATGCCTTTCTGTAAACTCTCCAGGCTGCTGAATTTGTGAGTCAGGAGCCAAGCCACATAAGCTGAAGGTTTTTTTTTTTTTAAGTTAAATAATAATTTTCTAGTAAACAATGGATTACCTGATAGCAAATGGGTTTGAAATCAAATTTTATTTTTTATGTTTTTTTTCTTTAAATTTCATTATGAAGAAATGTAAACTAGTTTTCCTAAGTGAATGAACACTTGGTTGCAGAAAAATAGTGTCTGTTTTGGTGGTGAGTTTTATTTTGTATTCTAAATTTTTGAAATCAACTGGAAAAAGGGATAGTCAGAGTCACATACTAACTGGAAAAAGGGATAATCAGAGTCACATACTACCCAACAAAATGTCAATCACTCATCCAGTATTTATGACTCTTTTCTATTCAGCTTAGTGAAATAAAGACAAGCCATGTGACCCTTCATAGTAGGAATGAGTCTTGTGGAAGTCACCAAATCCTAAGGTTGGACCTAACCTCAGAAGGCACCTAATTCTAATTCTTTCTTTTACACATGAGAAGGTTTGTATTATGATGGGAAATCTGGCAAGGGTGAAAGACTTGCCTGAGATAATTTACCAGGTTAGTGGGTGAATGATGACTTCTTCTTTTGAAGCCAGTGCTCTACTTTCTAGCATATTTTACTCCCTTCTCATTTGTTCAAGCTACACATTCTCAAGTTTTTATAACTAGGGTTAAAGCTAGATTTCCAGCTTTTTTGCATATGGAAAAGAAACTTATCAGGCAAGATTGTGACTGTCTGTCTGTGTGTCTTTCTTTTTTTCTTTCTATCAATCATCTGTCTATTTATGAGTGAATATGAAAATGCCTTTTTATAAAGGCTGAAATTCTAATCTTAATTTTAAAGTCATTATTTGTGATAGTGACACTTCTTATCCTATCAGGTGCATGGACTAGGAACACAAGGGTGAGTGCTAATTTCTACTCATGTCATAAATATTCCCAGGTCTAATATAAAGTTCTATAAGTAATGTAGATGGTCTCCAGGAACCTTGTTAGTACTCTTCCATGCCTTAGCTCACTATTCCTCATGGATTGGACCAGAAATGGATACTTGGTCCACTCTCAGCCAATCACATTGAAAGTAGAAACCAGAAAGTAGAAATGGAGATTGAGACATGTTTGTTAGCCTCCATATACAAACTGAATTCAAGAGCTATCAGGCATCCATATTTGAAATGAGCAGCAGAGAGAGCATATCAGCAATTTTCTTGTTTAATGAGAAGAATGGAGCAGAAAGGAGGCTGCAAACAGGAATGGAGAAGGGGCCGTGCCTGTCTTTCTCTTCTAGTATGCAGCATGGCATTCGAATTGAACAAATCCCTCCTGCTTCTCTCTCTCCCTTCCTAGTTCTCTCAACACTAGCAAAGTTGTCTTTGCTCCAAGTCACTGCAGTTGGAAGTCAAACCTGATGTAACAAACCACACTCTGGAGCCAGAGCTGTGTTTTTCCTTGATGTCAGCTTACTCCACAGGGCACAAATGGGTTAGAGATTCATTCCTGTAACTAAGTTAGTGGAGCTCAAGATTTACTGGTTTCCAAGAAACCCCTAGCAAACAGTAATGAAGTAATGATTTATCTGAATAAACTAGCTTCCATGAATATGCATAAGAAAGCATGGACTAGCTATGGTATGAGTTTTTAACGCTCAAATTCACACTTGCTTATTCCTAATCAGTCTAAAATTATGTTAACAAATGATTCAGACCACAATAACATTTTTGAAGTAGCAAATGTTTTGAGATTAAAAATTATGAATTAATGAAAAAAGTGAATTGTTATTTGAACTTGCATAAGGCATCTTGACAAATTTAAAGGCATATAAAATACTCATACTCAATATACACTGGAATCAAATTCCCATAAAATGGCATAATTATGAAAATCACAAGTAAGTTACTGCTCATAAAGAGCTAGGTATGTGCTAATAACTATGCTAAGAATTTAGTCCATTTGAACTTCCTCAAAATATCATGAAGTAATTATTGTGTCTGAATGACCTTGCATTAGATGACTTGCTTAAAACCTTACAACCAGGTATTTGAACACAGGTGGAGTGTTACAACTACCACACAGTTTGGATAAGAAAAGCAGATGGAGTAAAATTTCAAAAAGAAATGAAGTCTGTCTGGACACTGGTTTCCGGACAGCTATTTCATGTTGAGACTGTGTCAAAATTGAAACAAGCCAAGCAACCTCCAAACAAACAAAACACAGCAATCACCACCAGTAAAAATTTGGCAGATAAATTTTATGTAACCAAGAATAATACACAGTCCTCTAAGTAAAAAGTGTTAAACCAATACCATGTAGGTTATTAGCGACTCTTACCGAGGGTTCAATGGAGAAGATGGATTCATTTCTGTTTGATAGTGATGACCCTGGTTGACAGGCTGCAAGAGACAAAACACCTGTGAGATAGCACAGTCAGCACAGTGATCTTCATGCACACTGTCACACTAATTCTCACCTTGATATTTTCATATCAACAATTTTCTTGTTGTTTTTAATTATTTAAATGAAAACAATCTTATTTTACATACGATTCCCAGTTCCTTCTCCCTTTGTCCTCTCACTCCCCTCACCGTCCTCCCACCCCAGCCCCCATCCAGGCCTCAGGGAGGTGAGGCCTCCCATGGGGGAAGCATCAAAGTCTGTCACATCATTTGGGGCTTGTATCTAGGCTGAGAGAGTATCCCTCCATAGGGAATTGGGCTCCCCAAATCCATTTATACACTAGGGATAAATACTTGTTCCACTGCCAGCAGCCCCATAGACCACCCAAGCCCCCCAACTGATACCCATGTTCAGGGGGCCTGGCTCAGTCTTCTGCAGATTCCCCAGCTATCAGTCTGGAGTCTGTGAGCTCCCACTTGATATCAACAATTTTTGTTTTTGACATTGCATTTACAGGAAAGGACTGGCTTTGCTTCATCTTAGGCCGTGGGGGTCATCCCCCAAGTGTAGAATACAACTGTAAGCACTGATGAAAATAAGCTGAGAAAGTGGTGCTAATAAAAATGTGAACACTCAAATTCCCCCCCAGAATAAACCTGTCATTATTATTTGTAACACAACTAAATACAAACAAACAAACAAAACAAAGCAGAAGAAACCCTCCAGAAAGACAATTGTCAGTAATGAAACTTGGTCTTTCCTCTTTGGCCTATATAGGCAGAAAAATTTGTTACAGTTAATACAAACTCCATTTTGAACATAATTCTAAATATTTTCCTTATGTGGCTAACAATGATGAAAAATTACTTTATTTTGGCTTTCTTATTTTATTACATGTTGGAATTTGGCATGTAGCCTGGTATCCACAATGTTACTTCTGTTCTCAGAGAGGTTGGTGTTAAGGCTTTCTTACCACAGTGAGTGTGGCTTCACAGTGCTGACCAGTGAGTGTGGCTTCACAGTGGCTTCACAATGCTGACCAAGGCTAGCAGTGTGGCTGCACATAAAGGGACTACTTTGCTTATTCTCCATATAGTTCTTATTTTAAGGGACCCTAAAACAGTAATTACACAGGTGATGGGAATTCATAAGCATAAAGTCCTTTTGTTTATGAACACACTCTTGCAAGTATTTCTTTAATTTGTAGCAAACACCCTGTGTGATAATCACTTCACTTAGCCTACTATCCTGTGATGCACCTTTCAGTGTGCACAGACACTTGGTAACTGGATGACATCAATGCATCACCATTTCAGTAGCAAGAAACAACAGCTGGGAGGACAGGGGAAAGAAAGCATGTCACAAGCCACATTTGATCTCCAGAGAAATCAAACTTTCAGCAATTTGCAAGCAAAATTTAGTTGACAATTTAGGCTTTATTACTTCATAGCTAGAGAAATTAGCAAGCGAAAGGCCTAATGGATTGCTTCTCTGGATCAACTCACACTGGAATAGAAAATTATTCCCAATAATAAATTCATTGGTATTCACTCGGTAGTTCAGCAGCACTGAGGCCTCCAGTGACCAGACTTTTGCTTATTTATTTTCACAGGCGTTTCCCAAACTTCCCGAACATCACAGTTCTGATATTCAGGCAAATGCCCACCCCTGAATTTTATAGCCATTAATTCCACCTACACTCATTCCAAGCCCTTACTCCAGATGCTGTCCTTCCTCCCTTGGAAAGTGCCTATTGTGTTTGGGATGCAGCTCTGTGAATGATGCAGGCTCACCGCTTCCTTTCTTTGCTCATCTTTAGATAATGTAAAATAGATTCAATGATACGAGGGGAAGAGCACAGCCGATAACAATTCACAATGTTTGAAAATATTCAGCAGGAGCTTTTCAGAGGAGTAAGAACTGGTGACATGAAGTCGTGGGAGGGCCAGTCTGTCTGAAGGCAAATGTCACCAAGTGGATTTTATGGGGTTTAAGCCTCACTACCCCACATTCGGTATCTTGTATTTGAGAAACCGAAGAAGCAACAAGGTCACTCATTCCTGACCGTGACCTTTGCCTCTCATGCAGCTCATAAAACCTAGGTAGGACTTTTTGACCTGTCCCTGAACCAAGTCATAACAACCTATGTGACTGGAAAACCCTCATTTCAGAAGATGCAGGAACACAGGGAAGAAACTCACCAAAAGGCCTTGCTAAGTTTTCCCAGTAACTTTCCAATAGATCCTATCACCTTTATCAAATCATATTTCTCCACGAGTTTCTACTCTGTCAAATCTAGCATGACAATATGCATTTAGCCATTTTTCTTACATGTTTAATCATTTCTTTGGGTCTTCATTTATTTTTGAAGGTCCTTTTGACATATAAAACTTAATTGCAATTAATTTGTATGCTTTTCTTTAACTAATCTGTCTTCTGTTATAGATCCTCAGCTATGGATCTATATGGGTAGTGAAGAAGACATTTTCCCTGTCTACTGTATTTCTCTACCTATGCATCAGTAAATTTATTTTTAGGTTGGTAACATCCTGTGACACAACCTATGATAGAAAATAAAATTAAGGATTGATTTTAGAGTTCAGCCTTATCTATAGAATACCTTTAGTAGATGCAAAATACCACTACTAATGCCTACAAGTAACTCAAAATTACCAGTAATGACAGTGGCAGCAACTTACCAGTGTCTACAAATAGCCAGAACAGCAACATCAGTGACTTATATTTACTTCGCATTTACTCCATGCTAATTCTTGAGAGAGATTATCTCATTTGAGCCCCACAGAAAGCCTGTGCACTATATATAATTAACTCCATTTGTTAGAAGAAGACGTTCAGATACTAGCATTAACCCAGGATCATGCCTGCCAGGAAATAGTGGAGCCAGAATCTGTGCCCATTCAGTGAGATTCCACAGCTTTCCATCTCAACACTAGTTTGCTTGTATTGTTTAATGTACCTTGGGAATTCACACAGAATGTGTAATGCAATGTTCTGAATAACAACATGGCAGGATCCATTCAGTATATGGCATGGAAAAAAAAAAAAAGAGGAGTCCCAAGAAATATTTTTCTGGCGTATATGAGACTGTCCAATTATTATAAATTAAATTCACTTTATTTGACTCTCACTGCATGTCACTATATATTTAAAATCGAAGACAGTAAGTTTTTACTAAACTGCTAACCTTGAAACTGTTGTAAGATATAACACAGCAAGCACCCTGAGAATAATGTTTATCTTGTGACGTGACTTTCACAGCCACTAGCTGCAGAACAACTCACACATTGCCTTATTGTCTTTGGACAGTACAGAAATTATTGTGGCTCTATTATCAGTTTTCATGTATCATTTCTATAGTTTCATCTGATTTTTATTTACAGCTTAGCATGGCCAATCCCAACCTTCCTAGTTTACCAGAGTAACAAACCCAGTATATCACCAAAGAGCTGAGGAACTGATGCATCTGTAGATTAGTAGAAATTAAGATCTATTAGGTATGAAACACTTAAATTGCATGGTAGCCTGGTATCATGTAAAAATACAGATAAATAAGCGCCTGGCAAATACATGAAACAGGGTCTGGCAATGGCAGACCTTGTCCATTTGGTGGCGCTGTTGCTATGCCTTCGTGCCAGGAAAGAGGCACTCATAAAATCACCACCACCCAGAGGCTTTGACTTCCTATGATCAATTTGCTGGAAATGTTGAGGTAAGGGAGA
Source organism: Cricetulus griseus (assembly GCF_003668045.3). Taxonomy (NCBI): domain Eukaryota; kingdom Metazoa; phylum Chordata; class Mammalia; order Rodentia; family Cricetidae; genus Cricetulus; species Cricetulus griseus. Next base: position 166,877,043 of record NW_023276807.1, read on the forward strand.
GCAGGGAAGGCTAAATAAAAGAACAAGAGATAAGATAATCCTGCTATGTTGAGAGATACAGACAATATCTTTATGTTGTTATGCAAAATCTATTCAAAATGGCAATAATATTGCAAGGTTAATCAAGGCCATAAATAACTTGTCTGAGAACCTCACCATATGCTTGGGATGTTATTAAGTGAATTTTGCCTCGTTTTTCTTCAAATACTATGCTCTGCAAAATGCCACACTGATGGATACATAAGAAGAGCATCTAGATCCCCCCACCCGCCCCCTTTTTACCAAGCTGGGAAGGTTTATATATTGGGTTATGGTATGAGGATTTTTAATTTGAAGGAATAACAGCTTTGAGGCATCTACTCAGAGAACAACATGCACATTAGGTGTGCATTTTATGTTTTTTTTTTTTTTTTTTTTTTTTTTTTTTTTTTTTTTTTTTTTTGGAGACAGGGTTTCTCTGTGTAGTTTTGGAGCTTGGACTCTGTCCTGGAACTCACTTTGTAGACCAGGCTGGCCTCAAACTCACAGAGATCTGCCTACTTCTGCCTCCTGAGTGCTGGGGTTAAAGGTATGCACCACCACTGCCTGCCTAGGTTCATGGAGGGACAGAAATAACGAAGTACTAACAAAGGAAACCACTAAAGACTATTAGCAACACTCTGTGGGTGACAGTGTGGACACCAGTGTGTGAACTCAACCAAACAAGCACAGTGCATCTTTGCTTGTATAGCCTCCAACCACTTGCACGACCATAGTCCACCTGTGCCACCCTGGTCAAATAGACCTAGTAGTCACGAAAAGGGAAAGTGCTCTAGAAAACTTGAAGAAATACCCCTGGGGGAGCAGCAGGTCCCAATCTTGGGAACTTGGCTCATTCGCTGGCATAAGGTAGCATGGGAAAGCCCTTTGGTGAATCCATTTTACAATGCAAATAAATGACAAAGATGGGAATTGGGCCCAGGATAGCTTGCTTTATATTCTTTTGGTTATCATATGAAACTATATTCATGTGAATGCACACAATGGTCACACACCCACACACCATGAATGGAATGTTTTCACATTACTGCCAATCAAAATCAGAAACACCCTCACTCAAAATTTGTTGGGACTCAGGCCCCACGGGGTCTCTGTGAGTTGTTTTCCAGCATATGCACAGGTACCTCCTGTTTTTCTAAGCCTTGCCCACTATGCCTAGCCCCCATCCCCTTCTTGCTTCCTTGGCCGTGGGCAGGGGTTGTGGCTTCCTTGTTTATGATAGGGCATGGGAATGCATTCTGCTAACAGGTGATGTTTTTCCATCCCTTCTTGTATATAAGCTGCTGGTTGAAATAAACCGATGGCATTTGCTTCTACCGGATGACCCGAGTTGTGTCCTTTTTTTTAAATTATTTTTTTAATTTGAGTTAGAAACAAGATTGATTTACATCACAATCCCAGTTCCCTTCTCCCTCCCATCCTCCCCTGCCACCCCCCAACTAAAACCCTACCTATCACATACCCTTTCTTCTATTCTTCACCTGACTCAACCTTTCTGCTCCCTCATGACCTCTGCATCCTTCCTCTTCTTCCTTTCTCATTCTCGTAGCTCCCTGCCCCCTCTTCCCATGCTCTCAATTTTCTCAGGGAATTGTGACCCTTTCCCCTTCTCCAGGGGACAATGTTTGTCTCTCTTAGGGTCCTTCTTGTTTACTAGTTTATCTGGCAGTGTGGATTGTAGGCTGGTAATCCTTTACTCTATGTCTAAAATCCACATATGAGTGAGTACATATCAGATATGTTTGTCTTTTTGTGATTGGGTTACCTCGCTCAGAATGGTTTCTTCTAGTTCCATCCATTTTCCTGCAATTTCAAGACTGCATTGTTTTTTTCTGCTGAGTAGTGCTCCATTGTGTAAATGTACCACATTTTCTCTATCCATTCTTCGGGTGAGGGGCATCTAGGCTGCTTCCAGTTTCTGGCTATTACAAATAGTGCTGCTATGAACATCATTGAACAGATGTCCTTGTTGTATGAATGTGCTTTTTTGGGTATATTCCTAAGAGTGGAATTGCTGTATCATTCCCATTTTCTTAAGGAGTAGTCATACTGATTTCCAAAGTGGCTGTACAAGTTGGCACTCCCACCAGCAGTGGAGGAGTGTTCCTCTTTCTCCACATCGTCTCCAGCATAAACTGTCATTGGTGTTTTTTATTTTAGCCATTCTAACAGGAGTAAGATGGTATCTCAGAGTTGTTTTGATTTGCATTTCCATGATGGCTAAGGATGTTGAACACTTTCTTATGTATCTTTTAGCCATTTTGGATTCCTCTATTGAGAATTGGCACAAAAATAGACAGGTAGACCAATGGAATAGAGTTGAAAACCGTGGTATTAACCCACACACCCACGAACACCTGATTTTTGACAAGCAATCCAAATTTATACGTTGGAACAAACAGAACATCTTCAACAAATGGTGCTGGCTTAACTGGATGCGGACATATAGAAGATTACAGATAGACCTAAGCCTTTCACCCTGCACAAAACTTAAGTCAAAATGGATCAAAGACCTTAACATAAACCCAGCCACACTGAATCTACTAGAAGATAAAGTGGGAAATACCCTTGAATTAATTGGTACAGGAGACTGATTCCTGAACACACCAGTAGCACAAACACTGAGATCAACAATTGATAAATGGGACCTCCTGAAACTGAGAAGCTTCTGTAAGTCAGCAAGACAAAACAGCAGCCCAGATTGGGAAAAGATATTCACCAACCTCACATCTGACAGAAGTCTGATCTCCAAAATATACAAAGAACTCAAGAAGCTAGTTTCCAAAACACTGAACAATCCAATTAAAAAGTACAGACTTGTGTCCTTCTTAATCCACAGACTCTCTCCTGGTTCTGTTCTTTGGGCGCTGGCGCTGGTGACAAAAATTCATGCGACTAAGTCATAGTTACCTTCCCAAGACTGCACACAACCAAATTTTTGAACAAATCTCATGAGGGCTACTCTTCCAGAATGCCTCCACAATTGATTACTTATAGCCAGGTTTCCACAGAAGTTGGAAGGTATTGTTTTAATTGTATCTGGGTTTAAGTTAGAAACTTTGAAAAATTTGTCTGTCAAAGGCCAATAGATTTCTCAGGAGGCTTGATTAATTTAGCTTAAGAAGCCTACAAAAGTTAATTTGTGAAGAGAAATATGGTTACATTTAGTTACACTTTTAAAGGACTAATTTGTTAATCTAAATACCTTTTAAGCAATATACACTACTCAGAACTGTACTGATGCTGGAGAGTCACAGCTTGTGGCAAACACGATAGCTGTTGCTAAAGACTTCACTGTACTCTTGCCTCCTCTCTAGTTCCTCTCACAAGGACAGTTGCTTGGCACAGCCTCACTAAAACTCCTGTGGCCACAACTGCTCAGGAAGCTTTGCTCAGAGGGAGAGCTTCTCAGGGTGTATACTGAATGTTTAGTATCAATATTTAATGTACACTATTGCATGTGCCACTCAAGACATACTTAAGCAAAACGAAGCTGATGCTTGTTTTAGAGCTGATGAAAATCAGTTTACTTTAGAGTAAAAAGGAATTATTTAGTGTGCATGTTACTGATTGTTTCATTTAATCAATGACTGACAACCAGCTGTGCTGTCTCATGTCTTTCTGGACCAGAGACACTGGTAACAAAGGTTATTTAAAGTGCTATAGTTGAACCTATTGAAAATACAGGAGGCTGAATGTACCTGAGGACAGGGGGGCATTTATTTGATATTCCTGTAACTTCCAGTTTTGCAGTGAGTATAACACACCTTAACAATAAATTCTTTAGGGGCGGGCTCAGCATTTCCATGAGCCTGGTAACTTCCATGGTGAAAGAAAACTAACTTTCCCAAGCTGTCCTCCAACCTCCACACCTGTGCCATGGTGTGCACCCTTCACAAATAAATATCCTTTAATAAAAAAGCCAATGTGTAAGCAAAGCAGGGGACAGAAACAACCAAACACAAACAAGCAGACAAAGAGCAAGTGGATAAATCTCAAAGGGAGGAGTGGTATGGAAGAGAACTCTGGAAGACAGCAAGGGCAGGGGCTCCCCCAGTGATGGCTAGGTGACACCGTGTGGCTGGAGTAGTGTCAATCTCCTGTGCATATGCAATGGGCTAGGTAGGAATGGTGAGTTTCCTGCTCTGTGTGAGCTGAAGAGAGGCAGAGGCTTGAATAGAAGGGAGTCTTGTCTAGGGAGAGACTGCGTAATCACCTCCACAGATTTGTCTGCTCCTTTTTGGAATCTGAAACTCTGTCCCCCCTTTTGTCTATGTGTAAATGTGCAAACATTCTTGAACTCTGATTTAACTGATGCCTTCTCTGAAAGCACACCTGGAACCCAGAATTCAAATTGATTGCTCCTCCTACATCACCCTATAGTTTTCTGTTTTATTGTCACTCACCTACAGAGCCTTCGTCTTTGTAAACATCTGAAGATGAGGACAAGTTATATCCCCAACACCCAGCCTATTTCCCAACACATTTACTAGAAAAAGGTGCAGAATGAATGAATGTGGCACAAACTAGCAAGTTTGGGATGTGAGCTACATATTCCTGGTTATAGAACATACAATGAGATATAGCTTTCACAGTGAGACCTCGAGTAGCATCTCAGTAGCATCTGAGGGATAATCTGGTGCAAGGTACACATATATTCACGCAGTGCAGCTAGTTTGAAAGCATGGAGTGAAGGGTGGAGAGCAGTGACTGGTGACACTGAGATGGGCACATCTCAGAGTGCAGTGACCTCTGTGCCAGACGCAAGAGGCCACGGGGAACCACTGAAGGGCTTTACAGAAGGGAGAGAGCAGAGGCTTTACAAAGATGTAGTGTGAAAAATGAGAATTACATTTTTTTTAAAAAAGATTTACTTTGTTTATGTGTATATGTCTGTGTGAGTATATGCTGTGTGTGTATACAGACAGAGACCAGAAGAGGGCATTAGCTGCTCTGAGCTGCCTGACATGGATGCAGGGAACAGAATCCTGGCCCTCTGGAAGAGCAGCAAGTGCTCTTAACACCTGAGCCATCTCTGAAAACGAAGGTTTTTACTAAGTGCTTATTATATTTCCAATGAGCACCAGTTGCTTTACAAGGTCACAGGCTGGCTTTGGTTCACCACATTATGACTTTAGAATCAGTGCTCCTAACCCACAGCTTGTGGTATTTGGAGCAGAGGCAAAGAGATGACGAGGTACTGCTGCACAAATTCAGATGAACAGCAGCATGCCAAGTCTGTGGTGTTAGGCAGTGGGGACTAAGAAGCAAAGGGGTGGGGAGATGGCTCATCAGTTAGGAATACTTGGAGCTCTTGCAGAGGACCTGGGTTGGGGTCTCAGCACCATTCATAATTCCAGTGCCGGTGGATCTGACATCCTCTTCTGACCTCTGAGGGCACCAGGAATGCACATGGTGAATATCCATATATGGAGTCCAAACACTCACACATAAAATAAAATGTATAAATCTAAAAAACTTAATTAAAAAGAAACAAACAGAAGAGCGTTAGTATCTGAAGACCAATATGGCTATGGGGGAATGAAAATGTGGGCAATGTCTTCCAATCTTCCGGCTCGAGGGCCATTGGAGGTTAGCACCATTCATCGAGACAAGAGCAGGGCAGGACATCCTAATGGTGACACCAGAAGCCCTTTCATTTCGCTTTCACCATCTCCACACCTTTTCTGAGGAGAAAAGCATGAGCTCCCAGAGAGCCTGAAACAATATTTGTAAATTGCTCTATTTAAACTCCACACAAGCAGTAGGATGCAGATTTCATTATGGAATGCAATTTCCCATTTGTTGATAGTTCCAATATTGGAGCAAACTGAATTTGATGAAACAATAAACATATCCTATGAATACAAAAGGTAGGATTTTCAAAATTTGCTGTCTAAAAAATAGACTTTTCAATTTCTCATTTGGTTGAATAGAGGGGTTATTAAGTTCATTACTAATGGTGTTATTTTTGGCAGTGTGCATTTAGAGTAGAGTACTTGTCATGCAAGAGACTTCGGTTCTTGCCAGAACAGGACAGTGATGAGAACCTGGTATCCAGGGCAACCAAGAGTTCAGACTTCTCAGTCCATAAATAATCATTCCTCAGCTTGCCCTTTGTACTGCTGGTCTCTGAGCCACTTCCTGACAAAATAAGCTCCATCCAGAGGCCACTATTCTCTTTCTAACTGAGGTTTAAATGACTGCTGAGGAATATTCTATAGAAAGGCCTGTTTCATTTCTATCTGAAATGGACCCGTATGCTTTTCACTTTGGTGCAAGGATGCTGTATGGCCAAAGTCTTGGGGACACAGGTATTTTTCTGGGTGGTGGATACTGTCCAGCACCAAGGCCATTTGAAGAGGTCTATGTATCCATGGTCATGTCTAATGAAACCACAAATTAAGCAAGAGGAAGCTGGAGGCAGGGGAGAGGGAGATAAAAGACACTAAGTGAACACTGGTGGTGCCTTCCCCAGTGTTGTTCTCCTTGGAGTCTATTTGATTCATTTGCCATGATGAGTCACATGTTCTCTCAAGAGCACAGGAGCCTCGTTTTCCATTGGTTTTCTGTAGCACCTACTTGACAAACAACTCATACCAAAAGTTACCAAGAAGAGAGACAGACCCTCAGGGTTCTCACTGGAAGTAGAAACACTAATGGCAGCTGGAAAGACTCAGGTGACTATGAGACGAGGGAACTGCTGTAACATGGAAGGCCTACAAAGATGTTAGAGACCCGGAAAAACCAGCTTTAAGATAAAAGCAGATGGCAAAATGAGTATTTGTTAAATATATAAAATTTCTCTCCACCACATTTGAAGTTAATATTTACGTAGGTTTAAAGCATAATTTAACAATTTTGAAGATTTAACTTTTATGTGCTTGGATTTTTTTGTTTGTATGTGTACGACATATGTGTCTGGTGCCTGTGGAGGCCAGAAGAGGATATAGAATCTTCTGGAGCTGGAGTTACAGATGGCTGTGAGCCACCATATGGTTGCTAGGAACCAAACCCAGGTCCTCAAAAGAACAGTGGTCTCTCCAGCCCCTAATTTAAGTTTTTATTATGAGATCTTTTATTATTTCCAGTTGGCACCTAAGGAAGCAGGCAAGAGGTGGTCAAGAACCTATGTTGCACTGTAGAACTCAGAGCTATTCTTGTGCTATTTTAATTGGGATTACAGACAGTCTCTATGAAGAAGACTCAGCTTTTGTTTATTAAATTGTTTCAGTGGTGGATGAAATCCAGGATGTCACACATGCTTGGCAAGGACCTGACCATTGTGCTACACTCTTAACTTTATATAACTATTTATAAGCTTGAGTCAAAGATTTTATATTTCATTCTCTGCTGGGCCATGGTGAGGGTGATGGCTATACTAATGTGTTTTTAACATGTAAACACACGGGGATGTAAATCTTTGGAAAAGATATCTGTAACTCCTATCATGGCCCCTCAAATACAGAGGAGTCAGTAAACATCCAGTGACTTCTACAGAAGGTCTTCTCTGTCCTCACAAGAGAACAGTATTTAGTATGTCTACAGTCTTTTCCATTTTGTTCATCCATTTAATAAGTATTTCAATGAAAATATTAAGTCTCTTTTATGTGGCAAAAGGCTTATGTTAGGAGCAGGAATTGTCAGAACCCATTTCATTACATGATTTTATATACTGCTATGATTTGAGGATCCCTCCCCTCCAAAGTCCACATATGAGAAATTTAATTGCCTACATGAAGGAGAAGAGAGGTGAGATATTTAAGAGGTGGTTAGAGTGTGAAGACTCTGTGTCCATGAATGAATTAATCCCACTATTGTGGGAGTGAGTTCATGATAAAAAGATTCACTGAGCTCCTTTCCACTAGTCTGCTTCCCACTCCCCCCACCCATGACCATTCTCCCTGCTATCAGGGGATGATGCATAAATAATACCTTTGCCAAATGTAGGTCCTTTGACACTGGACTTTCCAGATTTTAGAACTAAATAAAATAGATATTTGTGTTTGTAAATGGCCTGGTTCTCATTTATTGTGCAGAACAAAAGAGAACTAATTCAATCAATCATCATACACACATTTCCAAGAGTGTCTAAGACAGTGTAAGACAAGACAATGGCATCCTCTATTATCTGTCCCTTCCCTAAAAGACTATCTCAGAATGAGCTCTGTAGGTTTCTCATGGTGGGTGCCTTGGTTTGGGCTCTACTTTTCCTGGAAAAAGCTGGGCTTTGTTAGAAATGGTCTTGTTCCTTTTGAAGACAAGGGAATAGATGTAAAGTTGTAGAACTCACAGGTGGCAGACAAGAGTTCCACGTAGTTGTGTCATCACTGCTGGTACTGATGCTAACATTACAGTTGTCCACTTGGGATGCACTCAGGCCATGAGGATCCCCAGTGTCTTCCAGGTCCTCATTCTGCTGCCGTCGGAGGCTTGCTAGCATCTGTAGCTCACATTCACTCATCTGGCTGGGCTGATAGTTCCTCCAGTTGTATTCCTGACCAAGAGACAGAGAGATGACAAAGAGTCACTTGCTTTCGATTTCATGGGCTACCCACAAGTGTGACTGTAGCCCTACCTGCAAGCTCTCCCCTCTGAATGAGGTTCAAAAGTTCTTCACACCTTCATGAGAGGTTGCCCTCCCTATCCAACCTAATCTTTCTGCTTGCTACCTTTGTGAAGATAGACCCTCAAAAGCATCAAACTTGCACCAGCCTTAGTTCTCCTTTCATGATAGTTCCCTCTGGCTGCCCGACTGGCTAACTGATGTCACTCTTCTTTGGAAGGCCTTTCCTGACAATGACAAATAGGGCCACCTCCTCTAAATGTGTTAGAGAATTTATAAGTCTTGACTTTTAGCATTTGTTCCAATTGTAGTTGTCTAACTAACTGCCCTTGCATCTGACTAGTTAGTCATGAGCTGAACAGGCTATTGGCCTGACTGCCTGACTCTGGCTGGAATCCCATGGTGGAGATATGCAAGTGCTTAACTGCAGGGCTCAAACTCAAAGCAGCTTTTAATTACATTAATTTATCTGTTTACTACTGATTTTTTTGGAAGAAGTGTTTCCCCATAGCCCAGGCTGGCCTAGAAGTCACAGTAATTCTCCTACTTCAACCTCTTGAGTGCTAAGGTTGCAGGTGTCAGTCACCACAGCCAACTTAAAAGGAGCTTGGGAAAGAGAAACACCCTTTTTAGACAACGGCTTATAATGTAATTGATAAATTTCAGTAGCATTGACTAGTAATACCAAATATACTCAAATTACAGATACATAGAAGATAACAAATTCAAGGTGGGAAAAGATAAGGTCTGCAATCCAGAAAGGCCTCATAGCTATAGTAAACATTTATTGATGCAGAACAGAGAGTAGATGGAATCAAGACTATTACTGTAAGTTTCCACATGCTAATACAAATATTATTTCTTCTCTAATTTTTAAAAATTACAATTTTAGGACTGACTCACCTACCCTTAGAACTGCCCCACTCCCTAGTTTCAGGTCCCAAACACTCATTCTCCCCATGCACCCGCCCCCAACTTGGGCAGATGTTCACTGCTCAGACATAGGCCACACCAATCATAAGAACAGGTTCCCACCCCTTAGATTTGGTTCCCAAAGACCCATTCTACTGCCCCCTGTATAGCCACACTGCTGTTCCCTCCATGTCCGTGCCTCCTGCCTCAACTCAGGGAGACTTCTGCTGCCTAGGAGCAGGCCATGGAAGTCAGAACACCTGCCCAGGAGCAGACCATGGCAATCAGAACACCTGCCCAGGAGCAGACCAGGGCAATCAGAACACCTGTCCAGGAGCAGGCCATGGCAGTCAGAGCACCTTCCCAGGAGCAGGCCATGGCAGTCAGAGCACCTGCCCAGGAGCAGGCCATGGCAGTCAGAGCACCTGCCCAGGAGCAGGGCATGGCAGTCAGAAGAAGAGATGCACAACAAGCAAGTCAGAAAAACACATAGGTGATCTCAAGCAGAGACTCCCTTCTGTATCAGAGATCTCATTGGCCTCCAGAACCACAGATAGGTGGCCAGTCCATGGACTTTCTCCACTCACTCAGTGGCCTCAATCCTCACTCCCTTCCTCCACACCATATCCCACTCCCCAATTTGAGCAGAGACTCCTTGTTGTGCCAAAGGGCAAGCTAACCTCTCTGCCAGAAGTCCAGCCCCAACTTGGACAGAGACTTCCTATTGGATCAGCGGTCATGTCAGCTCACAGAAACCCAGGTCACAAAGACCAGAAGATCAAAGAGAAAACAGAAACTAAGGAACAAAGCATCCATTCACCATAGACAAACTAGAAATCAGCCCATATACCTATAATCATTCCAAACCCAGATGCCTAACCACCAGTATAAGAACACAATCAGTAACAAAAAGGGCACTATGGCACCACCAGAGTCCAGATATCCTATGCCAGCAGGACCTGAATATTTCAATGCAGCTGAAGCACAAAAAAAATGACTTTAAAATCAACTTCTTGAAGACAATAGCTGTCCTTAAAGAGGAACTGAAAAATTTACTTAAAGAAATTAAAGAAAATTAATCCCTCAAAGAATACCAAGAAAGCAAAGAAAAGACAAACAGTTGAAGGAGACTGTTCAAGACCTGAAAATGGAAATAGAAGCAATAAAGAAAACAAAAACTAAGGGAATTATGGAAATGGAAAATCTAGGTACATGAACAGGAACTACAGACAAAAGCATCACCAACAGAGTACAAGAGATGGAAGAGAGAATCCCAGGCATTGAAGATACGGTAGAAGAAATAGATTCATCAATCAAAGAAAAACTAAATCTAAAACATTTCTAACACAAAATATCAAGGAAATGTGGGACACTATGAAAAGACCAAATCTAAGAATAATAGGAATAGAAGAAGAAGAATCTCAGCTCAAAGGTGCAGAAAATATTTTTAACAAAGTCATAGAAAACTATTTTCCTCGCCCAAAGAAGGAAATGCCTATAAACGTTAAAAAAAGCATACAGAACACCAAAATAGATTGGACCAAAAAAGAAAGTGCCCTTGCCACACAATAATCAAAACACTAAATATACAGAACTGTAGGGGAGTCTTGCCTGAGAACCTGTAACAACACAGGGCCCTTTGAGCTGTGTAAGTATCTGCCTGAATGCCAGTTGTCAGGGGGTGGGGTCAGCATAATGTATGAATCCTTATACAGAACAAAGAAAGAATATTAAAAGCTGTAAGGGAAAAAGACCAAGCAACATGCAAAGGTGGACTTACTAGAATTATATCTGACTTCTCAATGGAGACTATTAACAGCCAGAAGGGCCTGCTGGACATATATCCTGCAGACTCTAAGAGACCACAGATGCCAGGCCAGACTACTATACCCAGCAACACTCAATTACCATAAATGGAGAAAATAAGGTATTTCATGACAAAATCAAATTTAAACAGTATCTACCCATAACTCCAGACCTACAGAAGGTGCTTGAAGGAAAATTCCAACCCAATTTAACTACACCCATAAAAACAAGGCAATAAATAATCTCACACCAACAAAACTGAAATATGGGAAATTCATTCTCTCTCTTTCCCTCTCCTCCCCTCTCTCTGTCTCTCTCTTCCTGCCTCTCTCTCTCACCCACACACTCCTCTACCACCACCACCATCACCAATAAAATAACAGGAATTAACAATCATTGGTCATTAGTATCTCTCAAAATCAATGGACTCAATTGACCAATAAAAAGACAGACTACCCAGCACTCGGGAGGCAGAGGCAGGTGGATCTCTGTGAGTTCAAGGCCAGCCTGGTCTCCAGAGCGAGTGCCAGGATAGGCTTCAGAGAAACCTTGTCTCAAAAAGAGACAGACTAACAGAATGGATACAAAAACAGGATCCATCCATCTGTGGCATACAAGAAACACACCTCAACATCAAAGATAGACATTACCTCAGAGTAAAGGGTTGGAAAAAGATTTTCCAAGTAAATTGACCCAAGAAGTAAGATAGTGTAGCTATTCTAATATCTAACAAAATAGACCTCCAATCAAAATTAATAAAGATAGGGAGGACATTTCATACTCATCAAAGGAAAAATACACGAAGATGACATTCCAATTCTCATCATCTATGTCCCAAACACAAGGGCACCCATATTTGTAAAACAAATATCACTACAGCTTAAATCACATATTGAATGTCATACATTAATAATGGGAGACCTCAATAAACCACTCTCACCAATGGACAGGTTATCCAGAAAAAACGAAATCAAGAAATACTGGTGTTAACAGACATTATGAATCAAATGGATCTAACAGGTATCTACAGAACATTTCACCCAAACTCAAAAGAATATACCTTCTTCTCAGCAATCACATACCTGATCACAAAGTGTTAAAGAATATTCCTTTACACGGTGTGAACACATCACTGTGATTGGCTTAATAAAGAGCTGAATGGCTAACAGTTAAGCAGGAAGAGGTTAGACAGGACTTCTGGGGACAGAGAGGTCCCAGGGAAGAAGAAACGTGGGGTTGCCAGCTGAACTCAGACAAGACAAGCAGGAGGAGAGGTAAAAGCCATGAGTCATGTGGCAATACACAGATGAACAGAAATGGGTTAATTTAAGTCATAAGAGCTAGTGGGAAAAGGCTAAGCTATAGCTGAGCTTTCATAATTAAGAAGTCCCCTTGTTATTTTTAGTGAGTTGGTGGTCAAAGAGAAATCCAGCTACATAAAGCAAATCTAAATAGATACAAGCAAATTGAAATAACCCCTTATATTCTATCAGCCACCATGGATTAAAGCTGGATTTCAATAATGAAAACAACAGAAAGCCTACAAACTCATGGAGAATGAACAACTTCCTATTGAATGACTCCTGGGTAAAGGGATTAATTAAAGTCTTCCTAAAATCCAATGAAAAATGAATGCACAAAACTACATTTTTATGTTTGTGTGGGCACACATGCGTGCGTGTACATTAAGTATGTGTGGAAGTCAGAGGACAACTAGCAAGAATTAGTTCTCTCCTTCCACAGGGTCATGGTGATTGAACTCAGGCTGTCAGTCTTGGCAGCAAGACTGCTGGGACATTTTATAAATCTTGCACAGGACAGGAATTAGTATATGAAAGCTTGAACATATTGCCTTTCCTTTTGGCTTAAACCATGGCTAATCTTGGCATTTCATATGAGGAATGTACTTTGCACTCAGGTCTAATACATAACTTAAAAGTAATTTTGAAGTTTCCTGGAATATCTGGAGACACTGATTATAGACAAAAGGACTTCCCATGACACATGGCAACTTTCAGATCTTACCATTGAACCTTCCTTCCTTAGCTGACCCCTTGAGTTAGCTTGATGAAAAAATGTAATTCAGAAAACAATTCTTAGAGTTTCTAATACACCAAATGCTTTCTAATAAGATATTGCCATCTCTCTAATTTGAGTTTTTAAAATATTGCTATTTGATAATAAGATGAGAGGATTTTTGGTGTCTTGTTGGGGAACCTCAATTAAATATTTATGGCTCCAGAAGCCTAGTACCACAAGAACCCTCTCCCTCTCTGTATAATTACTTTTAAAAGTATCATGTAGCCAGAACCTGGAAGCAACCTACATGCTCCTCAACTGAAGAATGGATAGAGAAAATGTAGTACATTTACACAATGGAGTACTACTCAGCGGAAAAAAGCAATGGAACCTTGAAATTCGAAGGCAAATGGATGGAACTAGAAGAAACCATCCTGAGTGAGGTAACCCAGTCACAAAAAAGACAAACATGGTATGTACTCACTCATATATGAATTTTAGACATAGAGCAAAGGATTACCAGCCAACGATCCTTTTCACCAAAGAAACTAGGAAGCAAGAAGGACTCTAAGAGAAAAATGCATGGACCCTGGAGAATGGGAAGGGGCAGGATCGCAAGAGCTAACTGGAAGCATGAGGGTAGGGGAGAGGGAGCTGGCAGAATGAGAGGGGGAGAAGAGGAGGGGAGAGGAAGAAAAGGAGGAACAGAAAGGTTGAGTCGGGGGAAGAATAGAGGAGAGCAGGATGAGAGATACCATAATAGAGGGAGCCATTATAGATCCGAGGAGAGATCTGGCACTAGGGGGATTTCCAGAGATTACAAGGATGACACCAACTGACAATCTAGGCAATGGTGGAGAGGCTACCCTAAATGCCCTGCCACTATAATAAGACTGATGACTGCCTTATATGCCATCCTAGAGCCCTCATCCAGTAGCTGATGGAAACAGAGGCAGATACCCACAGCTATACACTCTACCTAACTCTGGAACCCAGTTGCAGAGAGGGAGGACTGAAGAACAAAGGGGTCGGTACCAGGCTGGTGAAACCCACAAAAACAGCTGATCTGAACAAGGGAGAGCACATGGACCACAGACTGCTCTCTGGGAGGCCATCAGGGACTGATCCAGACCCCTGAACGTGGATGTCAATGAGGAGGCCACAGCACTCTATGGGGCTCCTGCCAGTGGATCAGTATTTATTCCCGATGTGAGAAGTGACTTTGAGAGCCCATCCCACATGAAGAGATGCTCTCTCAGCCTGTACACATGGGGGAGGGCCTAGGCTCTGCCCAGAATGATATGACAGACTTTGGGGAACCCCCATGGAGGGCCTTACCCTTCTTGGGGAGAAGAGAGGGCATGAGGTGGGGAGCTGGTGGGGGGTTGGGAAGAGAGAAGGGATTGACATGTGAATCAAGCTTGTTTCTAATTTGAACTAATAAAAAAAGAAAAATATCATGTAAATGCTTTGTATGTACTTTGCTATGTATATACTTGGTCACATTAAGAACTCATATTATAGTTTTCTTATTGCTTTACAAAACATCTTTACATACTGATGGCAGTATCTCTATGCCATCATAAGGAAGTAAGATACTTCCTTAGTCATACTCATTATCTTGCTTTTCATTTCACCCTCAGATACAGAACTCTCTCATGTTAAAACTACATAAATTTGCCACTTCAACAACACTGACTTTTCATGACACATGTATTACATTACTTTCTCCTGTTTACTGCTCTTCTTCCTCCTCTCATAGTCCCCTTTCATCTTCTCACCCCACACCTAAGTCTGTATATAAGAGTGTACATGTAGTACTTGTCTTTCTGTCTGAATTATTTTGCTTAACATAATGATCTCCAGTTTCACCCATTTCTTTGGAAATGTTATGGTTTCATTTACCTTTTCTTAAGGCTGAATAAAATTTTATTGTGTGTAAAACATTTCTTTACCAATTCATCTTTGATGGATGCCTAAACTTTTGTGAACATAGTAGCAATAGACAGGCATGTATACGTATCTTTGTATGTTTACTGAGAATCTTCTGGATATTTACCCAGGATTACACCCTAGACCCACAGTAGATTTTAGTTTTAAAAGGAATTTTCCTTCTAATTCCACAGTGGCCTGACTGGCTTACACTCCTGCCAGCAGTGTGTAAGGGTCATTGCAAATTTTCTTGATGATAGCCATTCTGACAGGGTAAAATGGATTCTCAAAGCAGTTTTAATCTGCAGTTTCCTGATGGCTAAAGATAACAAAAATCCTTTCAGATATTTATTGATGATTTGTGCTTCTTGTTTTGAGAACCATCTGCTCAGTTCCTCTGCTCACTCACTGAATGGATTTGTTTCTTTTTCTGGGGTTTAAATTTTTGTAATTCTTTGTATCATTTAAATGTTAAACTCCTGACTGATGTGCAGTTGGCAACTACATTTCCTCCATTCTGTAGGCCTTCTCTTCACTCTGCAGAACAGTTTCTTTGTTGCTTCTCATCTTTCTAAGCCTCAATGTACATCATTAGACTATTTACTTGAGATTGCTCAGATTTTTTAATGTAACAGCTATAAACTTTCCTCTTAGAACTGATTACTGATTCTGGCCCCCACAGAGTGCAGAGAGTCCAGAAGTGAGCTGATTCTGCCCCTAACTTGGGTCCAACTTCTGCCTGCCTGCCCTGGCAAATCCCGCCCCGGGGATCTGCAGGCAGACAGAATTGGTCCCTGAGGACCCTGGGATCCTGTCCCTGCTGAGAAATCTGGGCCATTCTGGCCACCACAGAGTGCAGAGAGTGCAGAGGTGAGCTGATTTGGCCCCTAACTTGGGCCCAACTTCCATCTGCCCACCCTGGCAAACCCTGCCCAGGAATCTTTGACAGGACGACTCGACCCCTGAGGACCAAGTAACCCAGAGTCTGTTGACATCTCTGTGCCAGTGCTGCTCTCACCCACCTGTCGAGCGAGTGCCTCAGAGCTGCCTGCACCCAACTTGAAACCCATCAGAGTATCGAAGTCATTTGCACACACCTGAAGAGAACACCGGACCCATACACACCAGGAAAGGAAGTGACACCAACTGTACCCACTGGAACAAGAGATGGGAAGACGACAATATAAGAACACATCCAACAACAGGAAAACCAGTATGACACCACCAGAGCCTAGGGACTCTACACCAACAAGACATGAACATCCCAGCACAGAAGAAGCAGAAGAGAGCAACCTTAAAAACAACTTCATGGAAATGATAGACAATCTAAGAGAGAGAATCAGAAAATCCTTCAGAGAAATGGAAGAAAAGACAAACCAAGATGCAAGAAATAAGGAAAGCCAAAAAAGCCAAGAAAATACAATTAAACAGCTGAATGAAACAGTTAAGGACCTGAAAACTGAATTAGAGACAATAAAGAAAACACAAACTGAGGGAATTCTGGAAGTGGAAAATCTTAGTAAACAATCAGGAACCACAGATGCAAGCATAACCAATAGAATACAGGAGATGGAAGACAGAATCTCAGATGCTGAAGACAAACTAGAGGAAATAAACTCATCAAGCAAAGAAAATCTGAAGTCTAACAAATCCATAACACAAAATATTCAGGAAATTTGGGACACCGTGAAAAGACCAAACCAAAGGATAATAGGTATAGAAGAAGGTGAAGAAACCCAACTCAAAGTTGCAGAAAACATATTCAACAAAATCATAGAAGAAGACTTTCCCAACCTAAAGAAAGACATGCCAATGAAAGTACAAGAAGCCTACAGAACGCCAAATAGAGTGGACCACAAAAGAAAGTCCCCTCGTCACATAATAATTAAAACACCAAAGTACAGAATAAAGAAAAAATATTAAGAGCAGCAAGGGAAAAAGGCCAAGTAACATATAAAGGCAAACCTATCAGAATTACACCAGACTTCTCCATGGAAACTCTGAAAGCTAGAAGGACCTGGATAGATATTCTACCAACTCTGAGAGAACATGGATGCCAACCCAGACTACTATACCCAGCAAAGCTTTCAATCACTAAACGGAGAAAACAAGATATTCCATGACAAAACCAGATTTAAACAATATGTAACCACTAATCCAGCCCTATAGAAAGTACTGGAAGGAAAACTCTAACCTAAGGAAATTAACTACACTCGCATAAACATAGGCAATAGATAATCCCACTCTACAAGAACACAAAATATAAGGCAGGGTAAATCCACATACAATACTAGTACCAACAATAAACCAAAAACAAACAAGAATAAACACTCAATGGAACTTAATTTCCCTCAATATTAATTGTCTTAACTCGCCTATAAAAAGACACAGGCTAACAGATTGGATACGAAGACAGAATCCATCCTTCTGCTGCATACAAGAAACACACCTCGAATTCAAAGACAGACATTACCTCAGACTAAAGGGTTGGGATAAGATACTCCAATCAAATGGACCCAAGAAAAGAGTTGGGGTAGCTATCCTTGTATCTAACAAGATAAACTTCAAACTAAAATCAATCAAAAGAGATGAAGAAGGTCATTTCATATTCATCACAGGAAAAATCCATCAGGAAGAAGTCTCAATTCTAAACATCTATGCCCCAAATACAAAGGCACCAACATTCGTAAAAGAAACATTATTAAAACTCAAATCACAAATAAGGCCTCACACAGTTATAGTGGGAGACTTCAACACCCCACTCTCACCACTGGACAGGACCACAGACAGAAACTTAACAAAGAGACAAAGGAACTAACAGAAGTTATGACCCAATTGGGATTAACAGACATTTATAGAACTTTCTATCCAAACACAAAAGAATATACTTTCTTTTCAGCATCACATGGAACCTACTCAAAAATTGACCACATTCTCAGCAACATAGCAAACCTCAACAGGTACAAAAAATTGGAATAATCCCCTGTGTCTTATCAGACCACCATGCTTTAAAGATAGAAATCAAAAACAAATCAAAGTGCAAAAAACCTACCAACTCATGGAACTTGAACAACATACATTTGCAACATTCCTGGGTCAAGGAAGAAATAAAGAAATTAAAGACTTCCTAGAATTCAATGAAAATGTTGACACAACATACCCAAACTTATGGGACACTTTGAAAGCAGTACTAAGAGGCAAGTTCATAGCTCTAAGTGCTCCCATGAAGAAACTAGAGAATAACCACACCAGAGACCTGACATCACAGCTGAAAGCTCTAGAAAAAAATGGAAGCAAATTCACCCCGGCAGACGCCAGGAAATAATCAAACTGAGGGCAGAAATCAATAAAGTCGAAACAAAGAAAAAATTCAAAGAATCAATATAACAAAGAGTTGGTTCTTTGAGAAAATTAACAAAATAGACAATCCATTATCCAAATTAACCAAAAGGCAAAGAGAGATCATGCAAATTAACAAAATCAGAAATGAAAAGGGGACATAACAACGGACACTGAAGAAATCCAGAGAATCTTCAGGTCATACTGTGAAAACCTGTACTCCACAAAATTGGAATTTAAAGGAAATGAACATTTATGGACAGTTATCACTTACCAAAATTGAGTCAAGAACTGATAAACAACTTAAACAGACCTATAACCTCTAAGGAAATAGAAGCAGTCATCAAAAGTCTCCCAACCAAAAAAAGCCAGGGGCCAGATGGATTCACTGCAGAATTCTACCAGAAATTCAAAGAAGTGCTAATACTAATACTCCTCAAATTGTTCCACAAAATAGAAGCAGAAGGGACATTGCCAAACTCCTTTTACGAGGCTACAATAACCTTGATACTCAGGCCACACAAAGACACAACTAAGAAAGAGAACTACAGACCAATATCCTTCATGAACATTGATGCAAAAATTCTCAATAAAATCCTAGCAAATCAAATACAAGATCATATCAGAAAATCATCCACCATGATCAAGCAGCTTCATCTTAGGGATGCAAGGATGGTTCAACATATGAAAATCCATCAATGTAATTTACCATATAAACAGACTGAGAAAAAAAAAACCCACATGATCATTTCACTAGATGCCGAAAAAGCCTTTGACAAAATCCAACACCCCTTCATGATAAAGGTCTTGGAGAAATCAGGGATAACAGGAACATACCTCAACATAATAAAAACAATACACAAGCAAGCCAACAGCCAACATCAAATTAAATGGAGAGAAACTTGATCCAATTCCTCTAAAATCGGGGACAAGACAAGGCTGTCCACTCTCTCCATACCTCTTTAATGTTGTCCTTGAAGTCCTAGCTAGAGCAATAAGACAACAAAAGGAGATCAAGGGAATACAAATTGGAAAGGAAGAAGTCAAACTCTCACTATTTGCAGACAATATGATAGTCTACATTAGTGACCCAAAAAACTCTACCAGGGAACTCCTACAGCTGATAAACACCTTCAGCAAAGTGGCAGGATACAAGATTAACTCAAAAAAATCCCTAGCCCTACTATACACCAATGACACATTGGTGGAGAAAGAAATCAGAGAAACATCACCCTTGACAATTGCCACAAACAACATAAAATACTTTGGGGTAACACTAACCAAAAATGTGAAAGACCTGTACCATAAAAATTTTGAGTCTCTAAAGAAAGAAATTAAAGAAGATACCAGAAAATGGAAAGATCTCCCAAGCTCTTGGATAGGTAGGATCAACATAGTAAAAATCGTAATCTTGCCAAAAGCAATCTACAGATTCAATGCAATCTCCATCAAAATCCCAACACAATTCTTCACAGACCTTGAAAGAACAATTCTCAACTTTATATGGAGAAACAAAAGACCCAGGATAGCCAAAACATCCCTATACAATAAAGGAACTTCTGGAGGCATCACCATCCCTGACTTCAAGCTCTATTACAGAGCTATAGTCCTGAAAACAGCTTGGTATTGGCATAAAAATAGACTGGTAGACCAATGAAATAGAATTGAAAACCCTGATATTACCAACACACCTATGAACACCTGATTTTTGACAAACGATCCAAATTTATATGATAGAACAAAGAGAATATCTTCAATAAATGGTGCTGGCATAACTGGTTGCAGACATGTAGAAGACTGCAGTTAGACTCAAGCCTATCACAAAACTTAAGTCAAAATGGATCAAAGATCTCAACATAAATCCAGCTACACTGAACCTATTAGAAGACAAAGTGGGAAATACCCTTGAATTAATTGGTACAGGAGACTGCTTCCTGAACATGATACCAGTAGCACAGACACTGAGGTCAACAATTGATAAATGGGACCTCCTGAAACTGAGAAGCTTCTGTAAGGCATAGGACACAGTCAGCAAGACAAAATGGCAGCCCACAGACTGGGAAAAGATATTCACCAACCCCAGATCTGACAGAGGGCTGATCTCCAAAATATACAAAGAAGTCAAGAAACTAGTCCCCTAAACACCAAACAATCCAATTAAAAAGTGGGGTACATAACTAAATATACAATTCTCAATAGAGGAATCTAAAATGGCTGAAAGACACATGAGAAAGTGTTCAACATCCTTAGCCATCAGGGAAATGCAAATCCAAACAACTCTGAGATACCATCTTACTCCTGTCAGAATGGCTAAAATAAAAAATACCAATGACAGCTTATGCTGGAGAGGATGTGGAGAAAGAGGAACACTCCTCCACTGCTGGTGGGAGTGCCAACTTGTACAGCCACTTTGGAAATCAGTATGGTGACTCCTCAAGAAAATGGGAAGCAGTCTACCACAAGATCCAGCAATTCCACTCCTAGGCATATACCCAAAAGAAGCACATTCATATAACAAGGACGTATGTTCAACCATGTTCATAGCAGCATTATTTGTAATAACCAGAAACTGGAAGCAGCCTAGATGCCCCTCAACCAAAGAATGGATAGAGAAAATGTGGTACATTTACACAATGGAGTACTACTCAGCAGAAAAAAAAAAAAACAATGGCATCTTGAAATTTGCAGAAAAATGGATGGAACTCCAAGAAACCATTCTGAGGGAGGTAACCCAATCACAAAAAGACAAACATGATATGTACTCACTCATATGTGGATCTGCTTTATGATACATAGTAGTGACCATGCTTTATCAGAGCTGTTTTTAATGATGTTGCTCAGAATGGTTTCCTCCCAGATGATGACTGAGAAACTAATTAAAAAAAATGGAGCCAAGTACCACAAGAGTAACAGAACTGTGCTGTTTTCTGGGATTTTTTTTTTTTTATTTTTTTGTTGTTTGTTTGTTTGTTTGTTTGTTTTTTATTTTTTTGTGTTTTTTAAATGGAGTGTGCTGGATGTCTTACTTTTTTTGTTGTTTGTTTGTTTGTTTGTTTTTTATTTTTTTGTGTTTTTTAAATGGAGTGTGCTGGATGTCTTACTTTTTTTGTTGTTTGTTTGTTTGTTTTTTTTTTGTGTTTTTTAAATGGAGTGTGCTGGATGTCTCTACAATTTTGTTCAAATGACTGCAGAAGCTGGAAAAGCTGTTGCTGTTATTGATATAACATATTTCCATTATTGCTCTCTATCTATCTATCTATCTATCTATCTATCTATCTATCTATCTATCTACACTTTAAGTGTCCTCAAAACAAAAATGATGAACATGCCATTGTGAACATACTGTATTGTGTATCATAATTGTGCATGACTTTATTTATGAGCTAAATAAATGAATGGAGAAAAAAGAACTGATTGCTTACATTGCAAGGATACTGGTAGTTGTGCTTAATTTTCATTACAATTTCATTTTAAGAACTTAAAAACTCCCACTTCAGTGACTCACTAGGTTATTCAAGAGTTCACCAGTCTGTCTCCAAGTCTTTGTATAGTTTCTCTTGTTACTGAGTTCTAATTTTATCCTACTATTATCTGATAAATTGTAAGGAATCATTTTAATTCTTATGAATTTGCTTGGATGTGGTCTATTTTAGACAAATTTCATGGGCTTCTGAGAAGAGTGCATTTTCTATATATATATTAGGTCCATTTTATCTATGGTATAGTCCATATGAAGTTCTTTTGTTGAGTTTTAGTTTTCATCACCTATTTAAAGATGAGAGTTATCCACTATTACTGGATCTTCACATAGCTCACCTTTTATTCCTATTACTATTTGTTTTATGAAGTTAAGAAGTCCCAAATTTGGCGTCTGAATATTTATAGTTATTATGTATTCATGATGGATTATTTCTGTGGTTAGAATGTAGGAGCATTAATGAGTATTTAAGAAGCTTTGGGAGAAAACATTATACAAGGAACAACATCTATATTCCAATGAAAAACCACTAAAAAGGTAATATTTCAAAGTCAAAGTAGTAGTCAAGGTCATAATAAAATATGGCAATGTGATCAGCATCATTGTCAGGAGATAATATGCAACTCAGAATACAGTGGCATTTCCCTCACTTGCACTGGTTACATGAAAAAAGAAACCTTTCATAGATTGCTGGGTTGTTATATAAAATGGAGAAGCTAGTCTGGAAAAATAAAAGCTTGTAGTTTCTCAAAATGCTTAGCATAGAGTATTTATTAGATACAATGGGAACTGAAAATCTTATATACACACCACACACACACACACACACACACACAGCAAGCACACAGATAAATCCAAAATGGTCTACACAATTGTTCATAGCAACATTATCCCAAATTGCCCAAAACTAAAAATAGCCAAATGTCCATCAGCCAATCATTGGAATTTTGCTTATCCATTTATATAATGTAACTCAGTCATAAAGTGTTATAAAAGTTTGTTACATCCCACAGTCTACATGGATCTTGAGAGCATTATGCTACATGAAAGCAGCTACATAGCATGTTATTCCATCATCTGACAAGTCTAGAGTAGGCAAATACAGACATGGAAAGTAGATTAACATGTTGGAGACTTGGAAAAGGTATGGGAGCAACTTCCAATATATAACTTCCCTTGTGATGGTGAAAATGCTCTAAAATTAGGTCACCATGATGGTTACAGAATATATTAGAACTCCTGGACTATCTATTTTAAACAGGTGATTTTTATGGTATATAAATCACCTTAATTAAAAAATAGTTTACTGTGATAGGTAGGGTTTTAGATGTGAGAGAAGGCAATGTGTTACCACTGAGACCCATGCAGATGTCCATGGTCTGCACTGCCACCTGAAGCCATGTTGATGTTCATAGGCAGCATGGCCACTGGGGGCCATGTTGATGTGAGTGGCCTGTGTAGCCACTGGAAGCCATATTGGTGTCTATGGTCCATGCTGCTGATGAGGTCCATGTCTGGGTCTGTAGCCTGTGCTTCAGCAGAGGGTTGTGTTGATGGCTGTGGTCTGTATTGCCACCAGAGACCATACTGAGGTCTATGGCATGATGTCCATGGTCCATGATCTGTGCTCTTGCTCACTGTAAAGGGCAAGGAAGCTCCCTTTGAAGTGCCATTGATGACTACAGACTCATGGTTTAAAAAAAGGACATAGAAGACTTTGGTGACAACCCCCCCCCACACACACAAAGTAACAGCCTAGACAGGACACTGCCAAAGAGAACTCTTAAAAGTTGTAATAAGGATGCTGAATTGTAGCTCTCCACAATCAAGGGCTTCTAGCAGAGCTCACGGTGGGGAAGGTCTCAGGTTTCCTTAAGGAGCTGTCCACTGAGAGCTTGACCATGCTCCAGTGAGTATATGGGCAACACAAATTGGGCTTGTATTTTTGTTCTTCTTCATTTTTATCTGGGAGTGGGGGTGGGTGGGTCACATAATAGGGGCACACCTGGGAGGACTAGGAAGTGAGTGTATTCAGGGTGCATGGTGTGAAATTCCAAAATAATCAATAAAAATATTATATTGGAAAAAATGAAGACAATTTAAACCTTCCTTGCCACATCCAACAGGTTGTCTTAGCACAAAAACATCCCTTTCAGAACCTCAGTCCTGGCAACAATACTAGAAATCTGTTATTGCTGTTCTGTTCCTTCATTTTTTTCTGTTGCAGATAGAGGACAGGTGTAACACAAATTAATAAGAACCCAGAGACTGATATTGGGATTCAAGTTTCAAGCTGAAGATCAGAAAAGCAAAGCAGTCAGCCACTAGCTCTTACCTCTACCTCAGGCTGAAAAGAGGTCCTGTCTTTCCTGACTGGAAACTAAATCTCTTCCTGTGTGTTCAATGTGGCTGGAGACTAATTGCCTCATCAGACCCTTTGGTTCTTCCTATTATACCTCTCAGATCCTGGGATTAAAGGCATGTTATCCCAAGTGCTGAGATCTCCTCTTGTGGGAGCTGTTTCTCTTTAGGACTGGTTCAATTTCATGTAGCTCAGTGTGGCCTTGAAATAACAGAGATCCATCTGCTTGTCTCTTGACTCCTGGTATTAAAGGTGTGTGCCACCACCGCCTAGCTCTATAGTTTGCTAGTATGGCTTCTGGGATTAAAGGTATGTATCACCATTGCCTGACCTCTATGGCTTCTTGCTAGCTTATTATTTTAAAAGTGAAGTAATACTGACCCAAAGTTACCGGGATGAGAATAGCTATAATTAGTTGACACTTACAGTACGAAACTGCTTCCCCTGCTCCATCCCAGTTTTATTGAAAGTCTAAAATTTCACCAAAAGATATATTGATAGCTCCCAAATAAAAACTACTCCTTTGCCTAGTGAAACTGATTATTAATGGTGTTACATTCACATGAGAAAACTATATAGCCATGAAATGATTGCTCTATTGACTTTCACCAACAAAATGCTAAGAAAGAAGGCATGATAGTGAGTATAGAGATAAAACTGATCCTGGGGACAGCTGTAAAGGGAGAGTGACAGGCAGGAGAAGTAACAGAGGATTTGTGAGGTGCTGACTACTTGGTAATCTCTGACCACTCATGCTGGCAGTTCTAGAGAATAAAACAATCGTCAGTCTAAGTAGGGAGTGAGTGTCCCCTTCACACTTAAATGTACTCGAGTTTTGCAGATGTAAATAGAGTTTTGGAAACTGTTTTGGAGTACTTCATGACAGCAAGAATAGTATGAACCCATTCTTAGAAGCTAATTTTAAACTTTAATTGCCATTTTAATTTGAGAATTCATTTCCTTCTGTTACTACTTGCAACAGTGTCTGGTTCCTGAACTGCCATTTTATATAATAACTAATGGTACGATAGTGTCCTGGGGCATCTCGTCACCAGTGAGCTATGCATCCCTGCAAGAACTTGCTTTGATTCACTGGGGACTCAGGGCTAATAATACAAATGAGGAGCAGGCCGGGGGTACAAACGGGAGCCACCCTGCTGGTCCATAATTTATAGTTATCTTGAAGCATATGTCTACCACACAAGTGGCAAATTAACACTTAAAAGACTGAGCCATAGTCTTAAAAACCCAGAACACTTTACTAAATGTAGAAGATGTGGTATCAGCCCACATAACATAAAGGAGTCAGGAGTCAACTTCTCAGAGTCTAGATTGTGTTTTATTCAATGGCAGTCACAGATCTAGGTGTAACCAGAGCCAGTGCCACTAAATATCTGCCATAAACCTTTCAGTACCTGGACAACATGACAACCCTGCATGTCATAAACATCTATCCCCTAAAAGGTCTCAGAAGAAAATTCTTGGGTAATTAAACTCAACAATTCCTTGTGAGAAGATTGGTAGTATTTAGTATAACCCATGTACCTGCGGTTTTGGGAAGGAGGGCCATAAATCAATCTTTAAATGATTTGTATAATGACATTGTAGTTTTAGAGAATGCCCCAATCCACGATCTACATAGAAATACACTTTTCTACATTTTTCCTTGATAGTTGACTTGCTAATTTTCAGAAATAATCCTGACAATTATAGCTAGATTCTTTTTATTAACTTTGTGGTGAGTTGAAAACTGATTTGTAATATTTAGCATCTGTCTTCTGAGTTCAAGGTACTTCCCAAGCTTAACAATTAAATATACATTAGAAGGAATGTGGTAGAGTCAAGCTGAAGAGACCTCATAGTCAAGGATATGACATTTTCAAGGTAACAGTAGCCTTGGACATGGGACAAGCAAAGGAGATTTCAATAAATGATAGTTTAAATTATTTTTTAAGCAATCAAGTTACTTAAGTAATTAAGATTACTGAGTATTATAGAAGTGAAAACAGCAGAGTAAATAATCTGAAATCTTGGGGGTATGAAGATGGAATGGCCCAATGGCATTAAGAAATGAGATGACAAACATGTTGACACCTGGGTGCTTATTGCCAACAGGAGTCAAGCTGCCACCAGAATAGTTATGAAAATATTTTTGGTGTGCTCTAACTGGAGGGAGCTGTTCTCTGTGGTAGACAGGCACCTGGATATTTGAAACTTAGGTTTTGACACTGCCTTGTCACTTAGTGTGAGCAAGGGCCTCTTTGCTTCTGTCTGATGAATGACATTGGTACAGTCTAAGGAAGGGTGGAGCTGGGGACTGAGGATAAGTTATAGAGCAGCCTGTAGAAAAGGCTACAGAAAAAGTTCCAGAGACTTCAGACCTTAGAATGTTTAGGAGACCCTGCAGGCCAAGTCCTCTATGGAACACAAGAAAATGGCAAAAAAGATTTGAACCTACTTGAAATACAGAACCAAGACATCAGAGAAGGCAAATTTCTTCCCTTGAGTAGGATGCTTGCGTTAGCATTAGCATCTTGGAGAACACACAGGGAGCTGTCACAGTGAATTTTGCTAAAGACTGCAGGTGTCTGTATCGACTCATACTTCAGTTAGTCTTGTGAGTTGCAATTTTTAAATGTTATTCTTTTTCCTTGTGTGGGTGTGCATGTGTGTGTTTGTACACATATGCACTTGCACGTGGATGTCAAATGCCTTTCTTGATTGTTCTCCCCCTTCTATATGGAGGCAGATCTTTAGTATGAACTTAGAACTCCCCAGTCCAACTAGTCTCACTAGCCAGCGTGCTCGAGAGATGGTCTGTCTGTCTCCTTATCATGTTGGGATTTCAGATGGGCCCCTAACCCACCCACTGTTTACAGACGTGTTGGGGATCCAAACTCCAGTCTTATATGGCAAAATCTTAACCTGATTCATCTCCTTAGCCCTAGTTTCTTCAACTTTTGAAAATCTAGAATTGCTTCTCTTCATGACAGCAACAGGCACACTGTTCACATATGAAGCTGCTCTGTCACAGAGATACCAGTGTTCAAATGACTTCTGTTCTACAGAAGCTACCCACATTTTAGCCTTTCCCTCAACTCTTCATCATCTCATCTAACTTCTGCTTTAAACAATTGGGCTTTTTTTTTTTTACAGCCAAACTAGACACTGGGTATAATAAATTGCAAGAAACAGACTATTCTGTAGCAACAGTAAATTTGGAATTGAGCCCTCACTCTAAAGAGGGCAGAGGGGCTAGAGGAAGACTCCCCTACTAATTCAGATATGTTTATGGACAACATGAATGCTACTCAATCCCTGGATTCTGTAGTTTCAGCAAGAAACTTAGACAAGACTTAGGCAAAGATCTTTTCTTTCTGGGGACAGGAGAGAGTACAATTCTGATAAAACATCAAATATCAGACTGTTTGAAAGCTATTAATTGGTGGGAATGTTCAATGTAATTTAGCACTCTGGGTTAAAAAATTCTGCTAGTTCTTCCTCAATTTAATTCTGTCCATCAGGCCTGAAGTGATGCCACCAGCAGTTTAGCTTTGGGAACAGGGAAGGCACACAGTAGGAAGCTTCTGTAAGAAGAACTATCACTCTCGTTTCTAAACACTTTATGGAAGGAACACACGAATTCACTCTATGTAGTGCCTATTCAACTAGGGGACACAAGAAGCATATGCCTGTTTAGCAACCACTTACAGTCATTGTAATTAATTTTGGGAACTTTGTTAATTTGCAAAGGCTTTATTTGCCTAGAATGCCAGAAATAATGGTTTCCATATTACTGAGCAGTAAGTAAATACACTATTCTCCTTGTATAATGGCCCTTTGGATTATGGGATTATGGGATTATGGGATAAGTGTTCTACACACACTATTTTATCTATAGTCAAAATAGTGCTATGAACAAGCAATGTCTCACCCAACCCCAGTATTTAAATGAGGTAACTGAGGCTGAAGATACCAGTAACAAGTCCAAGATCACAAGGGGAAGAATGCTGCACTTAGACTCTTGCAGGTCTGTCTGAGGCTAGTTAGTGCTTTGGGCCACTGTATCCACGGCTCCTGACTTATGGAGTGCTCTGTTTGGGAAAGCCTTGTCAGTTGGCTGCGGGACAGTATGAAGCCAGTGGGCACCTGTGATGAAACTGTCAAATGTGTGTGAGTCACCTCTAAGTGAACCTGTACAATTGGGCCAGGGTGGTGAACATATGTCCAATATGCGTGGAACCTGATCTTGAAACAGGTGCTTGGAACAAACCAATATTGTAACTGGAGGAAGCATGGGCTCAGAAACACATTTCTAAATTCTTTAAACAATGGGGTATTGCTGGAAAAACAGCTGCAAATGGCATACTCCAGTGACAAATTCAAAGAGAGACAGATGGCTTCCCTTTGAACAAAGAGTATTATATGACTTAGAAAATGTGGAACTTCATATAAATGGAACAAGGCCTTTCAAACTTTAAAATAATTTTAAAATTCATTTTTCTCTAAGTTTGGAGAGCAAAAATTACATAGAATTTTATTACTTTTTAATAAATGTGGCTTAGCTATATCCTGTTCTAACACTGGGCTGAGACACATCAGGGAGACAGTGAGGCTAATCCTTTTGCATGTTATACTAAATGGCATGGCAATTAATTCAACAAATGACCAGATTAAACAAAGTCTAAAATATCCTTTGAAAGCATTTTTCTGTCATTGTGTTTTGAGATGAAAAATGGAAATGTGATGATTAAATCAAAAGTCAAAACTATGAGTCATTGTGCAATTCTTTCCTAGGAAGGCAGGTCTTTTCTTTCCCCTAAGGAAAGCACCCAAAGTTATAATTGGTGGCCCCTTTGTCTTTCTTATGAAAATGATCAGTTTTCCATAAATTCTACCTTTTCTTGGTGCTATTACACCCTGTTCTACTTCTGCAGTTCACATATGACAACTGGGGATACCAAGTCCATTAGATAAATCTATTTTGTTTGTTTGTTTAAAGATGCATAGACTGTCATTGCAGGCTTCATTCATAATGGTTTGAATGCAGTTGTATATATGCATGAAGTTTAATTACTAGCTATCTACGTGGCTCCAATATTATCCCAAGGGCTGCACTTCTTAATTAAAAATATTTGAGTTTCACAATAAAGAACTCTATTAAAATATGAATAAAACATTCCAAAGGAGTTTACCAAGCACTCAGCAAATCAATTTCAGTAATCATTCCTAAGAGTAGTACCTTCCTAGGTCATGGGCCACAGACAGCTGTGTCCCTCCTTTGTCATGAAATGGCTAGCCACTTGGAAAGAGCACAGGTTTTCAATTGGATATCAACCCACAACCTTGAGGCTAAGTTAATGGCTGAGCTCTGTAACTGGAACAACATTACCCTCTGTCCAGGTTCTTAGCCTCTGAACCCTGGGCCATCCTTAGTTCTGCTCATTTCCTCTTTCACTTACCATATTAATTCTACACATCAAACATCTGTCTACTGCTTCCCTTCATCTTGACTCTGAACTAGCAGCAAAACACCTTGTTCCCTTCCTGCCTGTCACATCCATTCTTGACAAGCCAGAGGCAAGGAAGCATCTCAATGGTTTACTTAAAGCCTGCCCCCACCCCCAAAAACTATTAGCCTTGGGATAGAGCTTGCTCTCTTTTAAAAATATGGTCTGGGCCCCGTGTTCCTGTGTGATTATACAGCCCAGCTTTGTTCTCGAAGCCTTGTATCCAATGTTTCTGATGCTTAAAGCACTGTTCACAGGTTGCTTGTACATCTGGTATCTCAGTAAATTTTTGATCACAGCTCAGATATGACCACCCAGATAATAACTGAAGTATCCGGTATGCTGCCCAGCTCTGCCACTCTAGTATGTTATTTTTTCATATTCTCTCTGCATAGATTCCTTTGCACAACTGTTGTTTTCAACAGCTATAGCCCATTAAAGACAGAATCTCTAGCAGTGAGAATTCTTGACCTTATGCACTCAGCAGATGGTCTTATTCAAAAGGTGACCCAAATAGCAATATCCTATCACTCTTGAGGAGATTTTAGATGTCCAGCATAGGTGATAGTGATGTCACTTATGATGACATGTCAGAAATCCAAATGTATGGCTGAATGTGCTAGCCCAGCATTGATAATGGCATACTGATGCCAGGAGCCAGGATAATTCTCAAGATTGATACTTGGCATCAAGTATGACATCTAGCTGGTGCTATTTGTCTGTGTTAGGTTTCAATAGTAAGACCACAATAGTTAAAGTACAAAATCAATGAAATTAGGAAAAAATTCCATCAATGATAATTTATTAAGGTGCTGAAGAAGAAAAGAAATAAAGGCACATGGAAGTAAAGCTACCTTTTTACAGTGACATGATCCTATGTATAGAAATCTACAAACAGACAAGTTCACCAAGGTTATAAGATACAAATTGACTGTACTTCTATATATTAGTAATGGACACATAAAAATGAAACAAAAATTCTATAAAAATGATAAAATGGGAATAAATTAACAAAAGAAGCTAAATCTATGTGTGGAAATGTCGAAGCACTGCTAAAAGACTGAAAAACAGAAAGATAGGCCACGGGTTTGAAGGCTTAATATGGATGAGATGGTGGTACTAACAAGTTGTTCTGGAGATATGGTGTCATCCCATGTCAGTCAGCTCCCCATCACACACTGCTATATTTGATATAATGAACTTATCAGGAAAAGTTTATCTGGTTGACGATTCATGAAGTTCCAGTCTAAGATGGGCAGACTCACTGCTTTAGGCCTCTGGTGGCACTCCAGAGATGCATGGCAGCGGATATATGGTAGACTAAGTTCTTTTATATCATAATCCAAGAGAAGCAAGAGAAGGAAAGAAGAAAAAGATAAAAAGATGGGACCTGCCTCTCACAATGCCATTCAAGGCCCAGTGCCAATGACAGAAGACTGCCCATAGCAGTCCACCCTCCAAAGGTCCATAGCATATCAAAGTAGCCCCACTACAGGCAGCAAGCCGGCCACAGAGGGGCCTGTTTTTAGTAAATCCACAGCTGCCTTTTATGCCAAAACTGACATTCTCAAATTCATACAGAAATGCAAGAACAAGGAAATGCATAGTAAGAACAAGGAAAGGGCAGAGTAAAGTTGGAGAAAGTACACTTCTTGATTTTGAAGCTTACAGAGTTAGAATAATAGTGCTAATATAGTACTGACAGAGAGAATACACACACACACACACACACACACACACACATATATATATATATGTGTGTATACATATATATATCATTTATCATTATATTGGAAGAAACTTCTTTTTCAAAAAATATGCTAGAACATTGAATTTCCATATTAAATAATGTAGGCAGACAATCCCCCACAGTACATATTCATAAAGGAAATTAAGAGTCAGAGCTATAAGAAAATATCAGAAGAAGTATTCAGTGTAAATATATGTGGCCTTGGGTTAGGCATTTTTTTTAGATATACTACCAAATGCACAGCAATGGAGTAAAACAGCAGGTTCATCATAATTTAAAATGCTCATGATTCAAAAGGTACCGTGAGTAAATTAAAAGGCAACACACAGAGTGGAAGTAAATATTTTAAATCATATATCTGGTAAGGAAGGTTCATTCAAACTCTATTAAGAATTCTTGCAAATGAATAATGCTAAGATAATCTAATTAAAAATAGGCAAAGGACTTGAATAGACATTCATCCCAAAGAGATATATAAATGGATAATAAGCAACATGAAGTGTTGTTCAACATCATTAGTCATTACAGAAATTCAAATAAAAATTAGTGGGCTACCACTTAACAGCCACTAGGATGGCTTAAATACTAAAGAGAGACCAGAAGAAACGCTGATTAGCATATTCAGAGAGTAGAACCTTCAGACACTGCTCATGGGAATGGAAAACAGAGCAGACACTTTGGGACAGTTTGGCAGCTCTTCCTAAGAGCAGTTTCCTATGACTTATCACTTTTACATATGTACTCAAGAATACTGAGTACAAATGCCTGCAGGGAACAACACCAAAACAAAACCAAAACAAAACACTTGGCCACTTGGTAATGAAGGTTCATTGTGTCCTCATTTGTAACAGCCAAAAATAGAAGCAGTCCAAACCTCCTCACTTGACAAATGAATAAAGAAATAAGGCATAACCACATAAAGGATTTAGGTTCAGTGTGACTTATCTTGGTTCTCAACTCTGAGGGATTTCCTTAATTAAATAATTGAAGTGGGAAGGCCCACCTTGAATCTGGATTTTTTTAGGGTGGGCAGTACATCTTTAAAATGGGCTGTACCAGGTGGAAGCCTAAATAAAACCATGAAAGAAGGAAGCTCTTGACCACTCTTTGCCTGTTTGCTTTTACTCTCACTGGCAAGTTCATTCATTCACTGACACTTGAACCTACTTCTTTGGGATTCCAGCATATAGTGATGATATTCCAGCATATACATCCAGCCTCATGAACTAAACAACTGCATTCTTGGACTTGCCATTGGTAGACAGCCATTGTTGGACAAGCTGGACCACAGAGTGTATTGGAGTGGCATGTAAGCCACTCTAATACATCATATATCTCTATATATCTACATAGATATAGATTCTCATACACACACACACACACACACACACACACACACACACACACACACACACTCCATAAGTTCTCCTCCTCTAGAAAATCCCAACACAGAATGAATCAAGTGCTTTGATGTATATATTCAACAAAGGAATCAGACACAGAAGGCTACATAAGATGTTTTCCTCTGTATGAAATGTCCTGAACAGGCAGGAAAGTGGTGCAGAACATGGTGAGGGCAATGGAAATGACTGTTAGTGGGGACTGGATTTCTTTTGAAATGATAGTGGTGATGCCTGCATATTGATAATAAACTAAAACTGAATTGAACATTTTAAAGGATGGATTCTGTCATGTGAAAAGAGTTAATAAGGTAGTCAAAGTGAGAAAAGCTACTCCTCCAGGTCTCTGGGGGAATCCCCTTTGTGCAGAAGGCATTTGAGAAAACTTTCACAGGTTCTTAGTTGCAAACATCTAGAACCCACTGTAAGACAATGAACATGGACTTGTTTCAAATGTGTCTCTGAGGAACACTCCATTCCTGCTGTTATTTCACTCTTCAGTGAGGCAAGACTACCTTTTGCCGTCAATAATTTTATGTCCTATTAAAGTAAGATGGTTGGTCACATTTGCAAATGCAAGACATGGATCTTGGTGATTACATGGGTTGTCAGAGATAGAACTGGACTAGTTTGAGCTTTCAAGCCATTTAATTCTGTGTCATTATGTGGGTATGTGCATGAGTGCTGATGTTGAAGGAGGCTGAGGAGCCCTGGAACTGGAGTTAGACTGAACTGGCGTCTTCAGGGAAAGTATATGAGTCCCCAGTGGCTCAGCCATCTCTCCAGCCCATGTCTAAGTTTTGACACTGAGGCCAAATTTCTTTGCATGAATGGAAAGCCATACCTTTGTGCCTTTAGTCCTCCCCAAAGACAAAGTTCCTCTCTATGCTCATTCCTCTGGAGCTTCTGTCAGTTGGTGTCTTCAGGTGGAAATGGAATAGTGACTTAAAAGTTGCTTCATGGGAGAAGAGGTATGTTGGACTTGGGCTTTGAACACAGGAAACTAAAAAACCCCTGGAAATGATCCTAAGGGTTTCTGATAACTGCCTTAACTCAAGTGCCTCTTAAGTGAGGAAAACATATAGAGTCCATCACTAGCTTTCTCTCCAAACTTTGGTTCATTATTCTTTCTGTCACTCCCTTGCTGAGTGACAAGGAACTTCAAGTCCATTTGTGCCTTTACAGGCTCACTTCTGTGTTCTGGTTTTGTTTCTATAAAAAAATTACCAGATAAGAAGCAAACTACTTTTTGGATACGCAGACTGACAGACTGTATTTAACTGTGATAGCAAAGAATTTTCCATTTGGGTATTGCTGAAGAGAGGTTATTAGCATTACAAAGAAGTGGCACACAGTTATCCTCATGGCATGCTGCATATGGGCAGTGATTCTAGAGTTACAAAGAGAATCCATGCTCAACTATAGCAGCTGTTGTTCCTGAACAATGTAATCTGTTACATCTGACTGTCCCCATCTGAGCAGTGGGCACAATGAGAGTCCCTGTCACTTGGGGCCTTTGTGAAAATTAAATGAAAAACTTCGTGCACAGGGGTGTGGCACACTGATGGACACAAGGAAATGCTCATATACATTAGTCACTTCCATTGTAATCATGATAATGACTTGTAGTAGGTAGTATCTTATTCCAAAAGGCTTAGCGAATAAATGGGCCAAAGTCTTGCATTGTAAGAAACATAGAATGTTTCTTGGACATTACACATACAAATTTTCATGTTTGAAAGCAGAATGTGTGTGGTTTGTTCTACAGTATCTAGTTTTTTGTTCAGTTTCTGAGTATACTTTATAAGAAAATGGAGAAAGAGAAGTATTAATGTGGAAAGGGAAACATCAATCTTTTGGGTACAAATGCAGCCAGCACACAACTAGTTTCGGGATTTAGCCGAGGACACGGCTTTACTCTTAACCTTCACTCATATCATTTATTATTTGTGAAATGGTTGCAGAGAGACCAGAAAGTGAAGAGAGTAATGATGCTTTTATGGCTCCTAATGTAGATTGTTATTGAAAATCGGTCAATTTAACGGGCAAGCTTTTGGCTCAAAAAATAAGGTCCTCATTTATAATTTGCAGACAGTGATCACTCAAATTATAGGAAGTAACTGGCAAATAAAAAATAACTGTTATGATGAGAACCACATAATTATGTTTCTCATTAAAAACATGAGGCATTCTATTATCCCTGGGATGTGCAGCACACTCTTTAACAGCTGCTGTAAGTGAACTAAAGCATCTGAATGGGAAAGAAAATACATTACTAATCACCCAAATGATGAAGAATAATACTGTAGTAAATGGGCACCAAAGCACAACCAACAGGAAGTCCCACCCACGCAGAAACCACTATTACACTATACCCAGACCCTTCTGAAATCCATTTCAGCTTTCCTCCCAGACTTATTTTAGGAGAGTTTTGCTTGCTGAAGCTGTCATGTAGTAGGACAATAGGTTCCTTTGCTTTGATAATGGGATCTGGATTTTTCTTTTTCTTTCTTTTTTTTTTTTTTGCAGATTTTTTATTTGAATTAGAAACAAGATCGTTTTACATGCCAATCCCAGTTCCCTCTCCCTCCCCTCCTCCACTACCCTCCCCCATCTAAAATCCTACCTACCACATATCCTTTCTACTCCCCAGGGAGGATGAGGCCTTCCATAGGGGGTCATCAGAGACTATCATATCCTTTGGGATAGGGCCTAGGCCCACCCCCATGTATCTTGGCTCAGGGAGTATTCCTCTATGTGGAATGGGCTCCCAAAGTCCACACCTATGCTAGGGATAAGTACTGAACTTCTACAGGAGGTCCCGTAGACTTCTGAGGTCTCCTCACTGAAACCCACATTCCTGGGGTCTGGATCAGTCCCATGCTGGTATTTTAGCTATCAATCTGGGGACCAAGAGCTCCCTGTTGTTCAGGTCAGGTGTTTCTGTGGGTTTCACCAGCCTGGTCTGGACCCCTTTGCTCATCACTCCTCTTTCTCTGCAACTGGATTCCAGTTCAGTGCAGTGACTAGTTGTGGGTGTCTGCTTCTACTTCCACCAGCTGCTGGATGAGGGCTATAGGGTGGCATATAAGTCAGTCATCAATCTCATTATCAGGGGAGGGCAGTTAAGGTAGCCTCTCCTCTGTTGCTTAGATTGTTAGCTGGTGTCATCTTTGTGGGATCTAGAATTTTCTAAGAACATCTTTCCTTCCTTCCTTTAGGGCTAGAATGGTATGGGACACACAAGAGATATATTTGTGATGGCTAGCCTTGGTTGACAATACAACTGGATTGAGAGATGCCTAGAAAACCGTTAGAACACACTTTCTAGAAGTGTCTGTAAAGATGGTTCCAGAAATGCTTTTTTTTGGGGGGGGTGGTCAGGAAATGAGAAAAAATCCACACGGAGTATGAGTAATATTACCCAGCGAGATGTGGTCCTAGCTAGAACAAAGAGTGGAAGGTGGCAGCTTGCACTCTTTGCTGTTACTATGACCCAGGAGCATCAAACAAGATTATTAAGACTTTCAGTGTGGACTCCCAGCAGTGACTCTCCTAGGCTTTCAGTCTTAGACTGGGTCTATAGGGTCTATATCACTGTTACCTCCCATTCTAAGGCTTTCAGCTTTCTAGTTTGAGAAGCTACTTTTTTCTCAAACTATCCAAGCAGCAGGTGGCCATGGTGGGACCTTTTGAAGCCTTTGATTCTGTAAGCTATCTAATAGATTAACTTTTTAATGTACATTAGATGAGTTATTTTCCTCTCCAGAGCCTTGAGTTATTTTAAAGTTACTTCTATCCATTTGCCTCACCATGGAATTCTTGCTTTCTGGTGGTCCTGCTTCCAGGGAGGCCCGTTCTAAGTATCTTGCCCATGTCTACCGTACTCTTTAAGTGGGCTAACACAGAAGCACTAGTTCTTGGGACTGGAGAACCTTGGATACTGTGATTACCCTACAATGTGGAATAAAGTGAAAATAATTTTGGGCAGAAACTTGTGAATAAGATATAAAGTACATGTTTTTAACAAGTTAATATAATCGATGAATAAGGCACTATATATTTTACTTTAATATGAAAAGAAAAATATGAGCAACTAAAATAGCTATATAAATTACAAATAGGTATTAATAATTTGCTAAAATGTCTTTCTATATAGTAAGTAGTATGGATAAGGCACATTTTTCTACTCCCAAGTAAGTAAGTTATTAGAGAACATTTAAAAAAATCACATATTCACTTCAAAGAACATTTAAAATAGGACCCATGAATTGCCAGCAGCATCTAAGAACAGCATATTTGTCTACATACTAAGCTAACTGTGGGAAGAGAGAGAAATAAACGGTGTTCTCAGAACATGTAGGTTTAGTGAGGCATTTTTTTTGCCTGCTGTCAGGCAATTTTATTGTTTAAGAGCAGTAGATAATGAAACGTGTTTTATAAAGTATTTTTCTTATGTGAACATTTCAATGAAAAGTGTATTGGTCCAGAAAAATATCAACATCCTCTTCAATATAATTGCTTGGATAGCTCAAAGTGAATGCTAGCAGAATTTTACATCTGTATAGTTCTGTGATTTATCCATGGGAAAGCAATGCTAAAAAAATTTTCAGATCTAAGTGAAGAGAAATTACATATAGAAAATCAATGGCCATGAAAATAATAATTAATGGAAAGAAGAAATATGGGGCTATTTCTTATGCTATGAATTACTACATATTATAGCATAAAATTTCATGCTAAGAAAATGTGTCCACAAGATTGGGCTATAGGCAGTCCTGTAAGGCATTTTCTTAATTAGTGACTGATGGGGGAGGGCCTAGCCCATTGTGGGTGGTGTCATCCCTGGGATGGTGGTTCTGGGTTTTGCTTAGCAACCCAGTAAGCAATACCTCTCCATGGCTTCTGTATCAGCTCCTGCCTTCACCTTCCTGCTTTCTTTGAGTTTCTGTCCTGACTTGCTTTGGTGATGAGCAGTGATATGGAAATAGAGGCCAAATAAACTCTTTTCTTCTCAACTTGATTTTTGGTCATCTCAGCAACAGAAACCCTAAGGCATGCTATAGAATAATGTTTAAAGAAATAACTATGTCACTGTAAATAATTATGGTGGATTTTTCTAATTTGACTCACTTGTATTTATATACAGTAAGCAAATGGGTATTAAACAGATTTATATCAGGGGAAAGATAAAATTTATTTTAAAATCATAGCACACTTAGAAGATAGTAAGTGGTGTCTGATGATCTATATCCTGACACTAAATGTATACAGCTTCAGCAAACTATTCCTTGAAATTCCATCACAGGAACACAGAACCAAATGCAGTTATTACCAAATTTGGCATTTTATAAACAAAATATTTGGTGTCAAAGTTGGACTGTTTAGTTTCATATAGCTCGATAATAATGATCCGTTCAGGAAGGTGAAATTCCCCTCGAGAATGAAGAACATGCGATGGTGAGGAAGCAAGCATGTTCTAGGCTGAGCACGGCACAAGGGCATTAGCAGAGCTTTTAATTACAAGACATCTGTTACTGTCTCTCCCACTTCCTTTCTTGGTCATCATGTTTAGAGTCTTGTACTGGTCAACATGGCTGGCAGGAACATAAAATAATCGCCATCTGGAGATTTTATTTAGGAGGCAATGAAGAATTATGTGATTTGAAACAGAATACCATAATGACACAGATTGGAAGGAATGGGTAGGGTACTGTTGTGGAGTGCTGAGATAGTGTAACTAACTGTCTTGGAAGGAGAGGATATTCTAAGGACAGACACTTGGGCCCTCCTCTTGGCCATTATTGAAACAATGGTCCTCAAGATAGTGGATTTCCCCAGGAATGTCATAGGGGGAGTCAGAATAATGGGTGCCAGTCAGAGAAGAACTTGTCTCCCAAGAAGAGATTTCTGACAATTCTGACTCCTTGTCAGACCACCTTTAGAGGCTGGATCTGAGACACTGATGGTGGGCAGTCCATACTTCCACCAGGACCACTGAGCTATGCATCCCCCCTCCCTCTATTTAAATCTAAACCTCATGTTAGGGCCGTGAAGATGGACCTGGGGAGATCACTGGATCTTTATATTTGTGCTTCTTCCTAATGTAGACACACTGAATAAATCTCTTCCTCTGTTTTTTACTATTACTCATTTGATTGGGCTACTGGGGATGGGTGGGTGAGTTTTTTGAGGCTTCCAGAGCCCAGGCTCTGATACCAGAACAGTGGAAATGGAGGTCTATCAGGAGATTGTGATATGGAGTAGAAAAATGCACAGGTGCTCATGTCCAGGAACTGATGTTGGAGAAGCTAGACTGATTTCAGTTTTGGAATCAGCATTTTAAGGGTGGAGTTTGCCAGACTTAACACCTATAGGGTCTCTTACAAGGACTCAGTGTAGCTTTCTTATCCATGAATTTTCCTGTGATGTCTACAAAATGCTGTACATGTAGCCTAATAAATAATGCCAATTGCAAAGGCTCCTATATCCTGCCTTTGACATAATACACATATATACCATTGCTTTCATTTCAGTGTGGGGGTCAAGCCCAGGGCCCGGTGTACATTCTAGGCAAGCTCTCAACTACTGAGCTATATCCCAGCTTTGCGTGCGTGCGTGCGTGTGTGTGTGTGTGTGTGTGTGTGTGTGTGTGTGTGTGTGTAAATGAACAGAGGATGTTTGGATCACAGAAATCCCACTGACACAAGTTTTTATCAGTTAGAAGTAAATGTTTTGCTTTGCTTTGTGTTTGCAGAAGAGATAACACTGTATAGCAGTCAGACCAAATTTTTAGGAAGGAAGGAGGGAGGGAGGGAGGGAAGGGAAGGAAGGGAGGGAGGGAAGGAAGGGAGGGAGGGAAGGGAGGGAGGGAGGGAGGGAGGTTGGTTGGCTGGTTGGCTATGCTGAATTCACCAGAGCTGTCTTAGAACTAACTTAGGAGGTATTTGCTGACTTTTCTATTCCCCTTCTTCTAGACTAGACTAAACAGATCCTTTTTGTATCTTTATGCAAATGAAGTATTACCACTCATTCACTAGTAGGAGACTGGGCATTGTTCCAGTGTCTCTGGCACTCATTTCTAGTTTTCCATCCAAAGACACTTGCGTCAACAATGTGAGCATCCTCAGAGTGCTCAGTGCTGGGAAGGGGAAGCATACTCAATAAGCGGATTACAAAAGAGAGCAGGGTCTCCTGGGACTGAGGCATGGACAGAGATAGCCACAATGTCACTGACCTTTCTTTACCATCTGTGGGACTCTGATAAGTTTCTCTGTTATTTGTAAAATGTTCATGAAACTAGCATAAACAAAAATTAGGCCTGGTGAATATCAGCAAGACATGTCCCTGAGAAATGAACCCTCTGCCACCATCAACAAGCCATTATTGACTGAGGCTTTAAGACCAAGCTTGACACCACCACTGTCTGCTAATCCCAACTGCTTCCCACAGAAAGAAATGGTCACAAGACAACAGGCAGGTACAGCACTAGAGGGTAATTATGAACATCAATGATGCACTGCATATTCTAGAAACCTAGAGATAAGGATTTAAGGAGTATGACATGAAAAACTTAAGTTGGAGAAGATACACCCAATCTGATTTAAATAATAAGGTATGTACATGTATTGAAACATCACACTGTACACTATTAATCTATACAGATTTTATATTCAGTTAAGTGAATGAAACTGAAAACCAGAGAGAGGACAGCAGCAAAAACAATACTACTCATAAGGTAAGAGGCAGTGAGGAACATCCCTCCAGAGCTCAGATACTTTCTTGTGAAAATTTGAAAAGTGAGTCAACCCCAATTCATTTAGAAGGCCCTGAACAAATGAATTCACTTGATAGGAAATCTACTTCTCCATCCACAATGCATCACGGTACAGCCTTTCCTTACTCCCAGTTATTACTTCAGGAATTCCTTTCTCTTTGTTTGGCATAAATAGAGTTTATATACATGAAATTACTCAAAAGCATGTATCTAGGCATTCAGTTCACATTTTTCTTAAGTTATATCCTGGTTTGGCTATCAGCCAAGAAGAAGATGTATGCCCCAATGAGTCTATCTCCATGCTAATGTGCTTCTGTGCTATTTTAAATATATGGAAAGGACAAGTAACTGGGGGATCTACACAGGTAACCATAGATATGTGCCCATTGGCTGTCCCGGGACCATCAGTTGTAGTTTATACAAGATTCAGAAAGGGAATTAAGATGATTGAGAAGATGATATGTAAGATTAAATTTAATTAATATTTTGATGTGACCTGGATCAGCTTCTCAGTTAGAGGAAAATTCTATGGTCTTCACTGCCACAGGGACACTGAGAGCACTTTGTTCTTTTCTTCAGTAATGCTTCTGCCTCTTGTATAAGATATTGATGTTGTTCATTGATTTCACATATGTACCCCATTTGGGCTCAACCTGCTTATGAGTTAATTTCTGTGTGAGCTCTATGCATTTGTTACATGCATGAGAAGTTAGCTTCCTTAGAATGAATTGAATGGCCACATTCTCCTTTTGGTTGATCACGGAGCTACTGAAAACCCCACATCCATTGAATGTACTTTGTCAGAGCAGCAAAAAGGTCATCTACCATTTTCACATTCCAGTCCTTTGCTCATCTGTTTCTCAGAAGAACAAACACAATGATTTTGAGTCAAACATATATATACCCCCAAAGCTCCTGCACCACTTGTATTTGGGCATAGAAACACTTGTTTGTTAAATATTCAATCATACCCCAGTGCCAGGAACTTCAATAGAGAGTGCCTGATTAACTGTAGTACGGCATATGCATGCTGAAGTGGATGATTTCCCTGAGGAACCCGCACTTCCTTTGTTGAGCTACATTTCTTAGAAGGATGTGCAGATGGGCATTTGGACAATCATTTCTGGATGCACAGAACGGATGGCTCTTGCTGAGCTGTAATTTTGAAAAGATAATTTTAATGACTCTTGAGGGCCACTGACTTAGAGCAGATGGGACCCAGGCTCTTTGAATCACAACTTTCATGTTGAGTGAATCAGGACAGAACTCATTCTAGCCTTTGTAAAAATGGATAATCATATTTACCTAAAGAAAAAAGTCTATAACATTCTTAAAATGCAATAAAACATATCTGCAATATTCTAAGTTCATCTTTGATGGCAATCTTGAATTGCAGTCTGGTGAGTGGAAGTTTTCATTTCGGCCAACATTTTAAACGTTCTAATTGACAACCCTTTCAGCTAGACAACAGGCCTGGCTAACAGTTGAGACAGTATAGATAATACTTATGTTGTTTCATGAAAACAAGACTGACCATTCCATGTATCTTAAATGTCTTTGGAACAACCATCTCCAAAATGGATTTACACTTCTTCACTGTTATAGGAATCCTCAAAGTCTCAGTTTCTCAGGATGACAAGAAAAAGTGACAGCAGTGCCTTAGCCGTCATTGCACTCACTTGTAAATAAACTGCAAGGAGGACATGGAGGTTCTTAGCAAGCACCCATCCTCCACCATGTCTGACTCTGTTACAGTATTGTAATTCTGTGGTGAGGCAATGACTGCCTGGGATGGGAAAGTATAAGCATATGAATATTTGAAGAAGTCATAAGGTTCCCATAAATGTTCAAGACAAATCACATTTTCCAATGCAGTAGATTTGATATTAGAGAGTTCTTACACAAAGTCCCACCCAAAAGCAAACACTGATATCCAAAAACATCAGTTTCTACAAAAATGGTAGAATGTTGGGTTTTAAGTAGAGGACTAACTTATGCCTTTATCACCACCTGTACAACAATGCAGTCTAGCAGAGGGGACCAGGCAGCCTGTGGCTTTTTCAGAAATGCCTCAGTGAGCAATAGTAAAGACATACTGAAATAAACAGGCCAAAAGGATTATTCACACAGAATAAATGTTAGATTTATCTGCAGGTCATTCTTGAGAGTACATTACATTACAATGCATAAAATACAGGAAAAATATGTGAGGCAATATATTTAAAAGTCCTTCCATTTTCCTAATACATATGTTGGCATTTAAAAGTTTTCAAGACTATACATATCACATGTGAATCAAACATACTTTCCATTATATGTATACAGATGTGTGAAAGAGGCTATTTAAAGGAATGTGGAGGTGGATAACTTATAGTACAACCCAGTAATACATTCTATTAGGAGAAAACACAAAATGAAATAGCTAAATT
The DNA here is from genome assembly GCF_003668045.3 of Cricetulus griseus. Taxonomy (NCBI): domain Eukaryota; kingdom Metazoa; phylum Chordata; class Mammalia; order Rodentia; family Cricetidae; genus Cricetulus; species Cricetulus griseus. Next base: position 166,920,362 of record NW_023276807.1, read on the forward strand.
ACTGAATGTTAAAAATACCTTAAAAGTAACAATACCAGGAAAGAAGAGATGCAGGTATTTTACATAGTTGTTTACACAACTGTCCCTTGCTAGTTTCTATCCACTGGATGGAAAGAAGCTATGGAAGCTTTCCCACCTAATCTCACTGTGACAGGCAGTCAGTCTATATTAATTTGTGTCTCATAGGGATATTACGGGGTCTCAATGCTCTAATATGAATCGCTGTAGAGGATGAGTATGTGTGTTTGAAACCATCTCCTTCAGTATGTGCTACATAGCCACAGTTGGGGTGGTGGGAAGTGATAGTACTATAGATCTAGATAAAATTAAATTAAGGGCATAATGAAACATTAATTTAAAGCTAGTTCAAGTTGCAAACCAGGTGCATCTACTAGCCATGTTGGGGATAATGACAAGACACCAAATGGCTTCTTTTAGATGATGTGTCAGTATGCAAAGACCTCTGTTTTAATAGCTTTCCTAAGATAATTCAATTTACATGGTAGTTTCAATTTTATAGCTTGTCATGAAATATGTTTCTGTAATGCTGTTTTCAAATAAAAGGTACAACTTCAAAATTAATTGAGCACCAGCTATTACTATATATGACAGCCTGGGGAATAAAATACACACCAAGCAGAGTGTAGAGAATACTTTAAAAATTCATCCTTTTGAGGCTCAAACAGTGATCTCAGATGTGAACTAATTAAGGTAGTAGCACCTTACATCATCAAGACTATATATCCCTAGAGCCTTATTCGGAGGGGTCTTTACTACAGACTGTGTACTTTCTGTCTATCAAACAGCATAATCTGATTCTACCTGCTTTGTATGTTACTGAATTTAAACTAGTTTCTCCTTAAATACTACTCACTTCTCAAGCACTACAGAAAGTCTTTTAATCACTAAGTACAAGTTTCAAGTATAATAAATAATATAATTATTACCAGTTTGTACAATAAAATATTAATGCTTTCCTTAACTATAATTATCTTATTCTAAGGATGTAACAGCCCAAAACAATGTAACTAACATTAAGGATGGTCCAATTATCTAAACTAATTTCTTCTAACTTGGAGATGTATATAAAATGAATACTAAAAATATAACTCAATGGCTTATAAATCAATAAATAAGAGAAGTTATCCTGCAAGAAAGTATATGAGACCCCTCACCAGTAATGGGGGTTGTCCTTCTGTATATATGTTTCTCTCATTGGTTGATAAATAAAACACTGGTTGGCCAGTAGCCAGGCATGAAGTATAGGAGAACGCTGGGGAGAGGATGCAGAAAGAAGCCTCCAGAGCAGATGCCATGTAGCTGCTGAGGGAACAAGATTCTCCAGTAAGACAACACCACGTGGAAATACTTAGATTAATAGAAATGGGTTAATCATTAAGAGGGAGCTAGTCAATAAGAAGCCTAAGCCTTTAGCCAAACCGTTGAATAATTAACACAAGTCTCTGTGTGTTTATTTGGGGCTAACTGGCTGTGGGACCAGGTGGAACAGAAACTCCAGCTATACCCCAGCAAACAACCAAACAAAAAAGGAAATAGGTTTTGTAATTATACTTATGCGAATGAATATAGTTCAGCTTTTTATTTTTTTATTTATTTTTTAAAGATAATTTATTTATTTTATATACATTCGTGTTTGTCTGCAAGTATGTCTGTAAGGGGGAATCAGATCCCCTAGAAGAGGAGTTATGGACAGTTGTGAGCTGCCAGGTAGGTGCTGAGTTTTGAACCCGGATCCTCTGGGAGAGCAGCTAGTGCTCTTAACAACTGAGCCATCTTTCCAGCCCCTCAGCTTTTTATTTTTAAACATTGTAATATTTTGGGTTGTATCTTATTAGTGTCTCTGACTCTGTGATATGGAAAGGTTTCTGTCCCTTCTCTTTTGGCATTCTTAGGAGGCTTTGATTAACAGTGAGCCAGGCAGGTGTTAGTACTGAGATGGTCCCACCACAGACTCCAGCTATATGCTCCTGGTCACATAGTTTGGGGGGAATGCATGATGAATTTATTTTCAATTTGATATAGTTATTAATAAATACATTTTTGGTAAAATAAGAACTGAAGGGCATCAGAAGTAGAAGAGGTAGTAGAAAAAGAAAGCACATGAGTGATATCAAATACAAACTACAGAACTGAAAGTCTTCCATTCCCCGTAAAACTTGATCGCTTGAGGCATATACGTCATACAGACATAACAGCTAAGTTCCTCATGACATGCTTTTTCCAGGGTAGTCCTCATAAAACTGCTGTCATTGTTTCCCAGAGAACGACTATTTCTCATCTGTCAGGAAATTTCTACTATTAAAGTACATCTTTTGGGCTAGAGAAGAAAGACAGTGTCCTGTGCTCCTTGGAAAGACATAAGCCTATCCCTTATAAGTATGAAATGTTAAGAATAAACTGACCAGTTTTGCCAAATAAACCTTAGAAGTGCTGCCACAGGATGGAAGCCCTATTAAATAATGAAGTTTTTGCAGCTTAATGATTTAACGGCAAAAGACATACAGATATGTCCAACATTTAACATGGTGGCATGAAATGTACTATGCTTAGCATCATGTATTACTTCAGCACATGCAGAAGTTGGAATATTATATAAAATGATTCTATATACATTTAGCAAACAAAATTCATTAGAAGATGTAAACCCCATCATTACTGTTAAAGCTCTAAGCAATGCCCCCATATTCTTGGCTGGCATTGCACATGGAGGTATGGACATAATCTACAACACACTGTACACAGGGCCTGCCAGCATAACCTATTTAGTGAGCTCCAATGCAATAACAGACCATGCTTCAGAAAGAAAAAAAGTGGTGGAAATGATATCCAAGGCCTCCACATGCACTGTACACAAGTGTATCCAACACACACAAACCACATATGTACACACATATGCACACACATAGATGATTAATTTCACAGAGATAAAGTTGTAATAATTAGTTTTTGAACAAATATTTCTAAGCCATATTCAGTTTGAGTTTCAACAAATTTGTAAGAAAACTTTTTTTATCAGTTTACTAACTTACAATATATTTATATTCTAAATAATTCCAGACAAACACCTCCTGTAAGGAGGGTCCCAGTACTAATTCATGATTCATTATCTAACCTTTAATTGGCACAACTCTTGAAATTATGGGACCATATGGAAAATAATGAGTCCTAATAGTTCTAAGGTGAAAAGATGGCAGGGGAGGAAGGAGCCAGAAAAATGTCAATCCCGAATGCTTAGCAACCACAACACTGCTTCCCCAGAGACCCTGATCACTGGGTTGGCAGCTTTTCAGTGGTCTTGTTATCATGTACTCAACTATAAATTATTTCTAATTCTGTGAGGCAAAGATTAAAATGAAAAAATCATAAACAACTAAAAAATTGGCTTCCATAATTAAACATGAAATTGTCTGT
>NW_023276807.1:166924293-166951370 GCF_003668045.3 Cricetulus griseus
TATCCACTGAAGGAGTAACATGCCAGAGCATTTTCTGTAAGTCACTGTCTTGTGACAGTACATAATATAATAAATAAAAATGAGTAAATAATTAAGAAAGAGCTAGCCAATGAGAAGCCTGAGATATTGACCAATGTGTTTATAATTTTAAAAAAGAATAAAGCCCTAAATTTGGATCCCTGGAACTCAGGAAAAGCCACAACAGTAGTGCCATTTGCCCTCCAAGGAGATACTAGAGAATTCCTGACATTTTTGGTGCCTTCTAACCTGACATACACAGCAAGATATCAGTCTTCAGGTGAAATTAAAGATTGATAAGCAAAGTTGTCATCTGACCTTCACATATACCCAAAGCATGCATGTGTCCACATTCATGCATAAAAAAGTGCACATACATTGTACAAAATTCTAATCACAGTCATAAAAAGATTTTTAAAAAGGTATCACTTGATAGGGCTTATCAGAATTTTAAGTACTATACTTATACTCTTCAATACTCTAAGATTAAGACATTGAATATTATCAATTAAATGGAAGAAAACTTATATTGTGATATCTTCTTCATCAGAACTTATTGCTTTGCTGTTGTAACTTTTGAAACTTTAGAATGAAAACATGTTGATCTCATAAAATTCATTTCTGCTTCTCTACAATGGGTGTATAGTTTCCAGTCAACAGATAAAATAAAAGAAGTTCATCTTCCTATTTCCTAGGTTACCTTTTAAAAATTTACCTCCAAGGTCATTAATTGATCTTTTAAAAAGGTTGGAGATTTTTTCTATTTTTACAAAAGTATGGGGGATGATGTTGCAGTGCATGAGACAACTACAAAGAACATTGGAAATAAATTTCCTAGCAGCATCATTTTATTTTATTTTCCTCATTCTGTATTACAACACATTTGTGAGGAAATAAGAGGAAGCTAGAAGATGCATTGAAATAGAATGAAGAAAAGAAGTATACTGTAAAAACATTTGTTTCCTATTGGAAAAAGACTGAGATGTTGACGGGAATACAAAAATGTTAATTGACTACTCATTGAAAATATTTGAGTTTTATAAAAAATTTCATGCTAGAATTTGTTCAGGTCTTCTTTGTAGAAATCAATACTTTATCATTTTCCTATATCAGTCTCTTCTGGCCTCTCCTCCTCTTTGCAGTATATTTCATCAAATCCCATACAGAATCGTGTTTCTGTTTCTAAATACTTGACTGATGTAATCACAGCATTAATAAGCAAGAAAAACTAATATATATATATATATGTATAATATATAATACATATATATATATAATTTTCAAATCAGCAACCCTTAATGAGAAGTGGGGCAAAACTTTCTACTTATTAGTTGGATCTTCCTAAAAAGGTTTATATGTAGCAGAATCCAATTATGTGAGCCTAATCTCAGATCATCTCAGAGACTCAAACCAAGATTAAATATTAATCATTGTATAATGAATTCATATACACATGAATGGCTGGGTTCATGTTTCACTTTACATATTTATTAATAAGTTGCACTCACTGACACTAGTTTCAAATGGAAGAAACAGTTAAGAGATAAGATGCTTATAATAAGAAAAGCCACAGGGAAGGAAGGGATAGTTTACACCATGGTTTCAAAAGTCCTTTTTCAATATCTCCATTACATAGTCTCATTTTTAAAAATGTCAGTCTGAAAAGTAAATGCCCACCTTGCTTGCTTATTCAGTGTCAAAAAACTCACCATTAATCTAATAAACAACAGCTCCCTGGGCTAGGAAACCTTATTTAAAATCTTTTGGAGGCAAATATCTTTTCACAATCATAAATCATTTTCTTTTGAACTCTACTTGAACTCAAATTAGCATAAAAATATTGAGATAAGCCTGTTTCAACTCCTTTGCATAAAGTACAGTATCTAGATACTTTAAATTCATTCGCATTTCCTATAAAACATTTGAACATTAAAGCATTTATTATAATTTTAATCAACAAAAAATGGGTGAATGCTCTTTGGACTTAGAATTTATGGATCTGAGTTTCTTGCTCTTTCCATATTCATACTGAAAAGAGATGAAGTTTCTGGTTTACTTTAATTTTTTTCTCAATCTGATGATTCATGAGTTTAAATTTGATAAATTTCTAGTAAAATGATTATTTCTTTCATATAGTTTTATTTGAACATTATCTTTGCAATAGAGTAGAAAATATATATGAAAACTAATTTGAAAAATCATAGTAATATGTCTAATAACTGTTTTATAATAATACAAAAATTAGAAAGCACACATATTCTAATTTAATATAGTCAAATGCATAGAAAATATCAGCACAGCAAAAATATTACACTTTTTCTGGCATTATACTGCGTGCCCTTATTCCCAGACATCAAGGGATATTAATATTGATAGTACAATGTGGGCTATATAGAATCATCCATTACAAAGACACACACACACACACACACATATATCTTTCATTATTTTAGAAGTAATAACATATTACATAAATTGATGTATGTTGTTTATATACAAATAAAGGTAAAGAGCCTGTGGTTCTTTATTACGATCTGTTTAAGTGTTCCCCAATAAACACCCATTTATCATTTATCTTGGGTTTAGTGAAATCATTACACTCATGCCTTCAGAGATCATCATATTGAGACCCTGGCATGATATTTGGGAGACGTAAAAACTATGGCACTATTATTTTAATTTACCTATACAAAGCCTTTAAAAGATATAAATTCTATTTGCAATCACAGGAATCTTATGGGACCCTAGATAGACAATTTGGCTCTTAATTTAACTTTTACCTTTGTGAATGCTCAGTCCTCTAACATCTGTATTTTAATTGTGTAAGACATGTAACATTTACACGCATGTACATTTATCTCTAATATATCTATACAGCAATTCTGAAGGACTTGCCTATCTTATCTTGTTAACTTCAGCAGTCACCTTCTTTTGTGTCCTGCTTGCTCAGTTTGGACAGCATAATGTCAGCAGTTGAGGCAGGGACAGTTTCTTCACTCAATGGCTAGCTTTGCCACAAATGAAAGCAAATACTATGTGAATCTTCCTTGATGCCCACTCCCTTCTCCCACACGCTTTTTAAAAGTGAGTTGGTTCTGCCAGGAGTAGACTTGCTTCACTGTCATAAAAAGCCATATAGTATTAAACCATTTTCAATACCATACTATGTGGGTTTCTGAAGTGTTTGAAAACCATCTATCTATTTAAAATATATGCTTGAGTTTGACAACATACCTAACATGACTATAAGTTTAATTGCTACTGATTGCTAACTCCTAACCTATCATTCTTTAGTATCCTAAATAGCTTTCAAGGGCTAGAACTTTAATTATATTTTGAAGTGAGCTATATTTAAACAATACCTTAAATGAGACTAGAAATATATGTATATAGTAGAAATACACTATATTTTCATACCATATATACTGGTATAACAAAAATAACTTTAAATTTGTATCATTATACAGAAATCCATACCAATGTAAAATATTTGAGACTAATAAGTTTTTAACATGAAAGTAGATACAATTATCTACCTGTTTATTCAATCATTCTTGTATCTCCCACTTTTTTTCAGAATGCAATCCCTGAATCTAATCTCCTTTGCTAGTTTGCTCTCTGACCACAGCCAATAACAACTTGTAACCAACCCCTAAATGATGACAAACATCTATAACCAACCAAACAACCAGAAACCATCCAATACACCTCTTGAGAATGTGGGCATTGTGTTCTTAAAACTACTACCTTTTGTATGGGGGGGGTGATAGCAACTTTAGAAGTTGGAGTAAATATTATCAAAATAATTATGAAATTCTCAGTTATTAAAAGATATTTACAAAAGACTAAGGTGGAATAAGTTCTCCCTTTGTCTCCAATATATCCACACTTTCAAGACCTCCTGGTCCCATAGCACATTCACACAGAGTTAATTAGAATAATTACAGGATGCCATTGTTATTTATACCTAAATCATATTATGAAGAAAATAGATTTCCACAACTCTTTGTTTACAAACCACTCAATACAGCAAAGCAAGCTGGAGAAAAAAGGAAATCAAAGGTGAGAACTGATGGTGATCTTGTTACAAGGTGACAGCAAAAATAATTAACAAGTTCAGAATGCAGATGACGGAGATCTCCGCAAGCTGTCAGAGAGCAGTGTGAGCTTCACTCTTCCCTCAACTAACAATTGGTTGAATAGAAAATATAAAGAACTTGGGTGAAATATGAGCCTGATATTTTTCAGTGATTAATATATCATTGTATGAAGGAAGTCCAGAATAATCTAGTGTTGCAGACTTTGTGTAGTGGAATTGCTTCCTGGATTAACACACATAATTGGTTCTATAGAACAGGGTATCAGGTATGTGTCATTGTAACTATTAATGAGCACCTAATATGTAACAGATAAGTTAATAGTAATTTTGATTAGAGCAAAAGAAATGAACATAAAAATTAACATACAAAAGATATGTTCTGCCCTATGGTTAATGTCAGCTAAGCAACCCTATATAACAATGCTGCATAAGATTTCAATTAATTTTATATAACTACACAAGCATTTCTTTTTATAAAAGATATAATTGCTACAAACATTGTAACAAGTGTTCCTGAATTCCTTCCTACACATTAACCCTCTACCCTTTCTCTCTCAGCTATGATAGAACCAAAGATCTAATTATCAGTGTTCTAAGTTTGGAAAAAAATGAACTGGGCAATCTTTTGCTGGGAGAAAGCATTTAATGGTGTGGGTATAGGACTGAGTGTGCAATAGTGTCAGAAATACTTGCTAAAGTCACTTCCCTAGGAGATGATGGAACAGCAGAGAAAAGGGGGAGGAAAGACTGTAGGAGTCAGAGAGGAAGGAAGACATCAGGAGAACATGGCCATGAAATCAACTAAGCAGGGCTCACATGAGCTTATAGAGAATGAAGCAAGATCTTCTGGACCTTCGTGGATTCACACCAGGTAACATGAATAACAAATACCAAGAGACAGATATTGAAGTTCAAGCTGAAAGATCATTGAAACAAAGTAGTCAAGCCTGTAGCTCTTATGAGTACCCAGACTAAAGCAATCCTGCCCTCAACATGGCTGGAGACTAACTACATAAACATGGCTGGAGACCAAAATGCCCCAGACTGAATATTTGCTCCTATCTGATATACTTCAAGTTCTGGGATTAAAGGCACGTGATCCCAAGTGTTGAGATTACCTTTGTATGAACCATTTCTCCTTTAGACTTGGGTGAATTTCATGTAGCTCAGTGTGGCCTCAAACTAGCAGAGATTCAACTGTTTGTCTCTTGAGTCCCAGGATTAAATGTGTATATCACCACTGCCTGGCTCTATAGCCTGTGGTTAGTTTTGCATTGTGAACCCTCAGGCAAACTTCATTAAATCATAAACAATATGTTACCACAAGCCAAGTCCTCTGTGTGCATGCTTTGACTGTTAGTATGTTGTGTTTTGAAACTCTTAATAGTGGAAGCAGTGTGTCTTTGACTCTTTGGCCTGCTCTTAGGAGTCTTTTCCTCTTGTTGAGCTGCCTTATCAGGCTGGACATAAGGGCTGTTGCCTAGTTTTACTGTATCTTGTTTTGTCCTGGTTGTCTGTTGTCTCTTGGAGGCCTGCTCTTTTCTGAACAGAAAATAGGGTGGGAGTGGATCCAGGGGAGACAGGAGTTGACAGGGATATTTGGGAGGAGCAGAGGGAGGGGAAACTGTTCAGGATGTATTGTATAAGAGAAGATCTATTTCCAATTTTAAAAAAAATAAATATTTTTGTATGAACAAGGGGAAAAATATAAAAAAAAACGGAGTTATGCAGACTGAAGAAATGTAGCAAGTAATCAGACAAATAATAGGTTATATTTCCTTTGGAAGTGTGACAATTATGTCTGAAATAACACTACTATAATATTTAGATAATAAATAGAATAGTAGGTATTATAAGAAGCAAACATGAGAATTTTAGAAATGTGAAAATAATAAAAATGATTTCAGTAGGTTTAGTTGTCAATTAAACTTGACCATGGATAAAATGTATGTCACTAAACTCTGATGTAGGTCAATGAAAACTCAAAAACTATATTTATGAAAAATAATAATGAAAAATAAAAGAACAAATTTGCATGAAGTATGTTATAATAATCAAAACTATGTCACATACATGCCAGGATTTTCAAAATGGAACAATACAAAAAATTGTGAAAAACTCACCAAAAAACTACAAATTATTCCATGACATTAAGTTATATATTTGGAATGCCTGGCATGCATATGAACACACACACACACACACACAGACTAAGAGAGAGCAACATCAATGATCATATGCCTCAATATGTTTGGTACATTAAAACCAGAAAATAGACTAAAAGAAATTATAAGAAAGCCAAAGAAATAAAAACATTTCATATAATAGATATTCAAGAATATAAATTTTATAATGCAATTCTCAAAAGAAACATGTGGGCAAGAAAGCAAGTTTAAAGAATTTCTCTCCAGCAGAACTTTTATGTTAGAAATGTCAAAAGTATTTGGCAGAGTTTAGGAACTTGTCCTTCATCAATAAGAGAACAGCATAAGAGGATGAATAAGTAAAGTGAAATATTTACTAATAGATATAATAGACAATCAATTCAAGTGTTGCCGCTAGTAGTATGCACAGGGGAATGATTTCAGCAATGTGAGTATGGGTGAATATTGTAAAATTTCTGAAATTATCTGTTATTATATCAGAGGTAGAATAATATTATTTGAAGGTGCATATAGTTTATTTAAAATATGTCCTATGAACCAGATGGAAAAACTACAAAAATTAATGAAGTGTTAAGTATTAGAAAAGAGAATATAAAATGCAATCATAAATGCTCACTCCAGGCTGGTGAGATGGCTCATCAGGCAGAGGCATGTCTGTGCACATTTTATTACCTGAACTTGATTCCTGAACCCCAAAAGTGGAGAAAGGGCTAACTTTGTAGAATTGTTCTTCGACTTCCAATCATATACCTTACTATGTGTGCACACACACACACATACATAAAAACACACAGAAATGTTCAGCCAAAACAACAATATAGAATAATAAAGAATTCAAGTAGGCAACTAGCAACTTCAATAAATAAATAAATAAATAAATAAATAAAGTAAAAGGAAAACACATACATAATTTTTCAATAAGTTGATTTTTAGAAAAAGAAAATGAAGTTGGTATAGTTGGTTTGTAGGGACTAAAGGGGGACTGAGGAGCAGTTGAGGGAGAGGAAATAATGTGGCCTCATATATTGTATAAATTTCTTTTAAATACAATAGATACAAGCAAGGAATGCAAAAGTACACATGTAGAAATTGTTGTGATCCATAAATAGGATCAGGAAAACATATGCCAAGTATATATCAGTAAGAATAAATCTATAGAAACTATTTTGATTTCTGACAAACAAGTGTGAGACCTGGGGTTGGACTGGACATCATATACCAGGTAAAACATAAAAATGTTTTCTAGGCTGATCCATCAATGTCAATCCTAATTGTATTTGTGTATAACAATAGAGACCAAAAATGCATGAGGCAGTCATTGAACTGACAGGAGAAATAGATAAAGTTAGTACCATAGCTACAGAATTTAGTATCCAAGTGTCAGTAACTGACAGCCAAAACAGACAGAAAATCAGTACCACTATAAATTCCTCAAACAGAACTATCAATTCATTTGATGTAATTGACATTTGCATATTTTACTCAACAATGGAAGTACAATATTACTCTTGGGTTTATATGGAGTATGTATCAAAATTGACCACATTCTGAGTCATTAAGTTATATGTTAACCAATTTAAAACAATAAAAGTTCATTAAGGACTGTTCTCACAAAGAAATAAGTTTTGACCACTAAACATCAGATATATGCCTTCATGCAGCAGCTGGTGGAAGTAGAAGCAGACACCCATAACTAATCACCAATCTGAACAGGAACCCAGATGCAGAGAAAGACCAGTGAAGAGCACAGAGGTCCAGACCACGCTGGTGAAACCCACAGAAACAGCTGACCTGAACATCTGGGAACTCTTGCTCCCCAGTCGGAGAGCTGGAAAACCAGCATGGGACTGATCCAGACCCCAGGAACATGGGTTTCTGTGAGGAAACCTCAGAAATCTGTGGGACCTCCTGTAGAAACCCAGTATTTGTCCCTAGCATAGGTGTGGAGTTTGGGAGCCCATTCCATATAGAGGAATACTCCCTGAGCCAAGACGCATGGGGGTGAGTCTAGGCCTTATCCCAAAGGATACAAAAGACTCTGGTTACACCCTATGGAAGGCCTCACCATCCAGGGGGAGCAGAAAAGATATGTGACAGATAAGGTTTTAGTTGTTTGGGTGGGTAGGGGAGGACGGGTGGGAGAAGGGAACTGGGATTGTCATGTAAAACAATCCTGTTTCTAATTCAAATAAAAAAGTTGGAAAAAATTATCACATACATTAGATGACATTTTTAAAGAATAAAATAATAAGTCAAATTTAAAAGAATATAAAAATATTTTGTAGTATTAAAGTATTTAGAGAAATAGCAGATGGTGAAAAGAGAGACTGTATAACTGTGAAATGCCTACCTCATAAGCCTGAGGACTTGAGTTTTTAGCTGCAGCATTCATGTGCAGAATCTAATAGTACTCACACATGTGTATAACCCATGTATTTTAATGGGTATGGAGACCAGTGGCTCTCTGCCTCTCACTGCCCAGCTCGGGTACCTAAGCCAAGAGTACAAGGTTCAGTGAGAAAACCTGTCTCAAAAGCCATGGTGGAAAATGATAGCAGAAGAAATTCAGTGCCAATCTCTGGTCTTCAAACACAGGAGCCCACAACTACATGCACACTTACACAGAGAGAGTGGAGAGAGAGGTGGGGGAGGGGAAAAGAGTAAATTAAATATATATGTAAATAAACTATATATATTATATAAACTATATATATATATATATATTAAAAATGAAAACAGGTGAAATTTCCAACACACAGAATTCCTATTAAGTAAGGACATTGATGAGAAAGTAATGATTTCTAAAAATTTAGAATGTGAAGGGGTAGGTAACATTGAAAATGACTGAGAATGATTTCGAGGATGTAGAGTACTGATGGAAAAAAAGACGTTAAATAAAAGGGATTCTTTGATAATATCTACAGCTCAAGATTAAAAACTAAATGTCCTTTTATTTCTGCTGAGTAGTACTTCATTGTGTAAATGTACCACATTTTCTCTATCCATTCTTCAGCTGAGGGGCATTTAGGTTGCTTCCAGGTCTGGCTATTACAAATAATGCTGCCATGAACATAGTTGAATATATATCCTTATTGTATGAATGTGCATTATTTGGGTATATGCCCAAGAGGGGAATTGCTGGATCTTGAGGTACACTGATTCCCATTTTCCTGAGAAACCACCATACTGATTTCCAGAGTGGTTATACAAGTTTGCGTTCCCACCAGCAATGGAGGAGTGTTCCTCTTTCTCCAAATCCTCTCCAGCATAGACTGCTATTGGTGTTATTGATTTTAGCCATTCTGATAGGAGTAAGATAGTATTTCAGAGTGCTTTTGTGCTACATTTCCCTTACGGCTAAGGAGGGTGAGTACTTTCTCAAGTGTCTTTCAGCCATTTTAGACTCCTTTGTTGAGAATTCTCTATTTAGTTCTTTACTCCACTTTTTAATTGCTTTTTTTGGTGTTTTGGTGGCTAGCTTCTTGAGTTCATTGTATATTTTTGGTAATCAGCGCTCTGTCAGATGTGGGGTTGGTGGAGATCTTTTCCCATTCTGTGGGATGGCATTTTGTCTTGCTGACCATGTCCTTTGCCTTACTGAAACTCAGTTTCAGGAGGTCCCATTTATTAATTGTTGATCTCAATGTTTGTGCTACTGGTGTTATGTTCAGAAAGCAGTCACCTGTACGAATTTGTTTGAGGGTACCACCTACCTTCTCTTCTAGGAGGTTCAGTGTGGATGAATTTATGTTGAGGTCTTTGATCCATTGAATCTTGAAATTCGCAGGCAAAAGGATGGAACTACAAGAAACCATCCTGAGTGAGGTAGCTCAGTCACAAAAATATAAACATGGTATATGCTCACTCATGTATGATTTTTAGACATAGAGCAATAGATCACTAGTCTACAGTCCACCCTGCCAGAGGAGCTAGGAAACAAGGAAGAACCCAAGAGAAGATTGCATAGTCACTCGAAGAAGGGGAGGGGGACAAGAACCCCTGAACAAAGTGGGAGCCCTGGACATGGGTAGAGAGGAAGGAGGTGGGAAGGGAAGAAAGGGAGTGGGGAGGAGAAAAAGAGGACTGAAACAGGGGAGGAATAGAGGAGGGCACGAAAGGAGATGCCTTGATAGAGGGAGACAGCACAGGTTTGGAGAGAGGTCTGGCACAGGGGAAATGTTAGGGGATCCACAGGGATGACCCCTACTAAGAATCCAGGCAGTGGTGAAGAAGATGCCATTGGTGCCCTTCCCCTATAATGAGATTGGTGTCTACCTTAGTTACCATTCCTAGAGCCTTCATCCAGTAGCTGTTCGAAGTAGAAACAGACACCCACAGCTAAGCACTAAACCATACTACTGGAATTCAGTTGTGGAGAGGGAGGAGGGATGAGCAAAGAGGCCAAGACTGGGCTGGAGAGACCTGCAGAAACAGTTGACCTGACCTAGTGAGAGCATGGAGACCCTAGTCATAAAGCAGCAGAAACAGCATTGGACAGAACCATCCTGTAGGGGAAGCTGTAGCCACGCCTTCTTAGGGGCTGGCTACAGGAGTACCTGGGCAGGCTTGTGAGGGCATGGTGAGAGTGAGTAGGGGGTCTGCGTTTTCGGTTTCGGTTTCTCTTTGCTTCTTGCTGTACAGACTACCACCGGCTGGCTGGTTCACTCTGTAAGTAAGGCTTTTCCCTATTAAATACCCTTATATTTCTACCTGACTCCGTATTGGTCATTTCCTACTATGCCATCCCTCTGAATGTGGGAGCCAGCTAGGAGGCCAAGACAGTCTATGTGACCTCTAACAGAGGAGCCAGTATTCAACCCTAGAGCACAAATGGACTTTGGGAGTCCATTCCCTATGGAGGGATACTATTGCAGCCCAGATACATCAAGGAGGGCCTCGGCCCTCCCCCAAATGGTATGGCAGACTTTGAAGGTCCCTAGTCGGAGGAGGCCTCACTATCCCTGGAGAGGAGTTGGGGGTGAGTTGGAGGGGGTTGGAGAGGAACTTGGAAGGATGGGAGGGTGAGGAAATGGGGGATGGATATGTAAATATAAGTGGTAACTCAGAATTTAAATAAAAATCTAAATATTTTAGTGTGAGGAATTAGGTTTAGCTATGCTAATGAGTGATTAGCTAAAATAGGGTCAAATGTGCCCTATAAACCAAGAGAATTTGGAAAAGTGGGATATTTTATTTCATTGCAGGGGAAATGTACAAAATTTAAGAAATTAAAGAAAACGAAAAGATCGGGGAGATTGGCAGAAGAGGGGAGATTTATCATCTCCATCGCACTTATATGCAGTGGGATTTCCCAAAAGACATAGCTTTCACTGTAGCTTCAAGAAATACATTTGTTAAAGGAGTCATATAATTCTTCAAGAGTTCTTTGTTTTTTGTTCATTTTTACCAGAACACTAAAAGCTATAATAGAGGTCTGTCCCTGAAATAAGATTTTCAAGGACAAGGAGAATGAAGGGTATTAGAATAGCAGCTGTCAAAATGATGGTAATCAGTGATCACAAGAAAGGTATGGTCACTGGAAGGGTAACAAAAAACAAAATGCTAATGAGAAGACTTTGTTCCAAAAAGAGCCATGGTCCCCTTTCCTCTGTCACTTGATAAGAGTAAGATAAAGTGCTCTAGGTAAACAGGTGTGTAACCTGAATTAGAAAATCTGAATACCATGCCCTCAAATTCTGTACTTTGACACTTGTATTTTTCTTTTTTAAAAAATTTTTTTTAATACAGTACCTTCCAACCACAGTCTCTTCTCCCTCCACTCATCCAAATCCCCTACCATTTCCCCTCTCACCCAGAGCCATTCCTTTCCTTTCAGAAAAGAGCAGGCCTCCCAGGGATATCAACCAAAGAAGGCATGACAAATTACAGCAAGACTCAGCACAAACTGCCAAATCAGAGCTGAATGAGGCAAACCATTGGGGGGAAAGCATCCTAAGCTAAGGCAAAAGAGTCAGAGACACCTCCACTGCCGCTTTTAGGAGTACCACAAAACTACCATAACATATGTAAAGGACCTACTACAGACCCCTGTGGGGTGCAGAGTCTGTGATTGCCACTTCAGTCTCTGTGTGCCCATATGAGCCCTACTTGCTTGATTATGTGGGCCATCAAAAAGGAGAGCTTTGTGATGCTTTTCAAGTCAGAGGATCCACTTGGATGATTGGTAAGGCAAGTCCCATTTAGATTGTACACTATAAAGAGTATTTGCTGTAAAGAAGGCTTTTGTTGGCCTTCTTTTTGACTCTAAGAAGATATCCAGGCATTTGCCATGGAGACTATGCATGTGAAAAAGACAAAAATGTTGCCAAGTATGTGGTTAAATTTAGAGAAGGTTCCATGTGGCTCTGAGAAGAAGGTATATTCTTTTGTGTTTGGATGGAATGTTCTATAGATGTCTGTTAATCCCAATTGGGTCATAACTTCTTTTCGATTGTTTCTTTGTTAAGTTTCTGTCTGGTGGTCCTGTCTAGTGGTGAGAGAGGGGTAGTGAAGTCTCCTACTATAACTGTGTGAGGTTTTATGTGTGATTTGAGCTTTAGTAATGTTTCTTTTACGAATGTGGGTGCCTTTGTATTTGGGGAATAGATGTTCAGGATTGAGACTTCATCTTGATGGACTTTTCCTGTGATGAGTATGAAATGCCCTTCTTCATCTCTTTTGATTGATTTTAGTTTGAAGTCTAATTTGTTAGACATTAGGATTGCTATGGGTCCATTTGATTGGAAAGTCTTTTCCTAACCCTTTACTCTGAGGTAACGCCTGTCTTTGAAGTTGAAGTGTGTTTCTTGTCTACAGCAGAAGGAGGGATTCTGTCTTCATATCCATTCTGTTAGCCTGTATCTTTTTATAGGCAAGATAAGACCATTGATCATTGATTGTTGGTTCTTGTTTTGTTTGGATTTAATGGTGGTGGTGTTATTATGTGTGAATTTCCCCCCTCTTTTTTCTATTGGTGTTTGTTAAAGTGGGATTATCTATTGCCTATGTTTTTGTGAGTTACCTTCATTGGGTTGGAGTTTTCCTTCCAGTACTTTTTGTAGGGCTGGATTTGTGGATATATATTGTTTAATTCTGGTTTTGTCATGGAATATCTTGTTTTCTCTGTCAATAGTGATTACAAGCTTCTCTGGGTACAGTAGTCTGGGTTGGCATTCACGCTCCCTCAGCATTTGTAGGACATCTATCCAGGACCTTCTGGCTTTCAAAGTTTCCATTGAGAACTTGGGTGTAACTGTGATGGATCTGAAGAAGGAGCCCTCCTCCATCGCTGGCGGGAGGGTGAACTTGTGAGACCACTCTGGAAACCAGCATGGCGGTTTCTCAGGAAACTGGGAATCAGTCTACCTCAAGATCCAGCAATTCCTCTCTTGGGAATATACCCAAGAATGCACATTCATACAACGAGAATATACGTTCAACTATGTTCATAGCAGCATTGTTTGTAATAACTAGGAACTGGAAACAAACTAGATGGCCCTCAACTGAAGAATGGGTAGAGATAATGTGGTACATTTACACAATGGAGTATTTTTTCAACATGAGTAGCCAATTAATTTATTCAGATTTTCAATTGTGCAACAAAATGGGAGAGAGGAGGATGACACTAAAATAACAGAAAATAAGACAACAGGTAACCAAGTTATATAATTCAAAACCCTTCAGGAAAATGGGTCTGGAGACAGCACACAAAAACGATATGAAAATATGCTATGTAAAGCAAAAATAATAATGTGAACCAACATTGGTCTGGGTCATAGGTCAGTCACAACCATCATGAGAACAAAACAGAATGTACAACATTTCAAGCAAAAGAAACTTCAGCATAAAAACAGAGCCCAGAGATAGAGAAATAAAACCCCAAATGCACAATACGGAGATAATAAGGTGATAGAGACAAATATTTTAGCAATTATAATAAATATAAATTATGAAAATAATCAATGTAATAACTTAAATTCTAAGCCAGGCAGTAGTGGCACATGCCTTTAATCCCAGCACTTGGGAGGCAGAGGCAGGTGGAACTCTATGAGTTCCAGACCAGCCTTGTCTACAAGAGCTAGTTTCAGGACAGCCTCCAAAGCCACAGAGAAACCTTGTATGGAAACCCCATCCCCCCAAAACAAAAACAAAAACAAAATAATAATAACTTAAATTCTTAGGTTGAACCTTTAAAACACTAATTTAACAAAACATGGTTCTCAAGACACTCTTAAAATGAAAATGAATAGGTTAAAAATTAAGGGGGAACTTAGTTTGTGATGGGCCATCTTCCCAGGCAAGTTGAAGAGTCACCTAGAAGACTTCTCTGTACTCGTGTCTGTGCACAAGTACATCAGGTGATTTGACTCACCTCTAAATGCCTGAAGTATCATTTCCTGGGATGCGGTCCCAGACTGGATAAAAGAAAGCCAAAAACTGGCATTTATGTCTTTCCAGTTCCCGGCTATGGGTGTGATGTCAGCAGCTACCCAGTCCTTGGCTTTTGTGGAATATTCTTTACACTGAAGGTGTGTCATTGTGATTGATTTGATAAAGAGCCATCAGCTAGGAAGGAAGAATTTAAGCAGGACTTCCGGGGACAGAGAGGAAGAAAGGTGGAGATGCCAGCCAGTGTGGGAGAAAGCAGGATGGGCAGCATAGAGTAAAGGCAGCTGAGCCATGTCAAAGAATGTAGATTAAAAATATGGGTTAATTTAAGTTGTAAGAACTAGCTAGGGACAAGCCTAAGCTTTCATAATTAACAATAAGTCTCTATGTCATTATTCGTGAGCTGGCAGTCCTGATGAGAAAGTTTGTCCATACTTGCCCCCATGACACCCACCCTGGCAGACTGTACCCTTGATGTGGGAGGCAAAAATCAACCCTACTTTTCTTTTCATTATTATTATTTTTTATTTTATTCTTTTATTAGTTCAAATTAGGAACAAGCTTGCTTCACATGTCAATCTCTTCTCCCTCTTCCTCCCCTCCCCCCCCAACATCCTACCTGCCCCTACCCATCCCCCCTCCACTCCCCAGGCAGGTAAGGCCCTCAAAAGGGGCTACCCAAAGTCTACCACATAATCCTTGGCCAGGCCTAGGCCCTTCCCCATGTGTTCAGGTACACAATGGATTATTAAACTCAGTGGAAAAAAGCAATGGAAACTTGAAATTAGCAGGCAAATGGATGGAACTAGAAGAAACCACCCTGAGTGAGGTAACCCAGTAACAAAATGATAAACATGGTATGTACTCACTCATACATGAATTTTAGACATGGAGCAAAGGATTACCATCATACAATCTGCATCACTAAAGGAACTAGGAAACAAGGAGGACTCTAAGAGAAGAATGCATGGCCCCCCAGAGAATAGGAAGGGGACAGGATCTCTTGAGCTAATTGGGAGCATGGGGATAGGAGAGAGGGAGCTGGGAGAAAAAGAAGTGGAGAAGAGGAGGGGAGGGGAGGAAATAGGGGAGACAGAAGGTTGAGTTGGGAGAAGAATAGAGGAGAGCAGGATGAGAGATACCATAATAGAGGGAGCCATTATAGGTTCGAGGGAGAATTACAGAAATCTACAAGGATGACACCAACTGGCAATCTAAGCAATAGTGGAGAGGCTACCCTAAATGCCCTATAATGAGACTGATGATTACTTTATATGCCATCCTAGAGCCTTCATCCAGTGGCTGATGGAAGCAGAGGCAGACACCCACAGCTATACACTGAACTGAACTCTGGAACCCAGTTGCAAAGAGGGAGGAGTGATGAGAAAAGAGATTAAGACTGGGGTGGTGAAACCCACAGAAACAGCTGACCTGAAGAAGGGGGTACACATGGACCCAAGACTGATGTCTCGGAGGCCAGCATGGGATTGATCCATACCCCAGAATGTGGATATCAGTGAGGAGGCCTCCGCAGTCTATGGGGACTCTGGTAGTAAATCAGTATTTAGCCCTAGCTTAAGAAAGGACTTTGGGATCCGATTCCATGTGGAGGGATGCTCTCTCAGCCTGGACAAATGGGGAGAGGTCCTAGGCCCTGCCTAAGATGATATGACAGACTATGTGTATCCCCCGTGGAGGGCCTTACCCTCCCTGGGGAGCAGAGGGGGGATAGGGTGGGGGTTGGTGAGGGGTGGGGGAGGAGCGGAGAGACAGGGAGAAGGGATTGACAATTGAAGCAGACTTATTTCTATTTTAAACTAATAAAAATTAATTTTGGGGAAAAAAAGAGAAAAATGATTTGAGGTTTTCGGTATCTGACAATTACTGATTACTAATACCAGGAGGCAAATACTATGCATAACACAAAGAAAGAGGGAAGGAAGCCAGCAGAGCTTTAGCTTACACTGTTCTCGCAGCACACCCGGGTCATCTCAGAATATCTTGTTATCACTTCCTCAATTCCACCATGGGTGTATATGGAAATAAATTATAATAATGTGTAAATGTCTTAATTCAGATTTTCTTGTTTTGTAAAAACACTGACCAACATATTTGGGTAAGAAAGGGTTTATTTCTTCTACCCCCTCCCGTCAGTTTCTCCTCCTTCTCCATTCAGATGGGGTAAGGCCTCCCATAGGAGTCAACAAACTACGTCATATCAAGTTGAGTTAGGAAAAAGCTACTCCCCCAGCATCAAGGCTGAACAAGCCATTCCACGATAGGGAATAGGTTCTAGAGAGTGAGCTCATCCATCAGGGACAGATCCTGGTCCCACTGCTAGGAGCCCCATAAAAGACCAAGCTACACAATTGTTACTCACATGCAGAGAGCCTAGGTCAGTCCCATTCTGTCTTCCTAGCTGCTAGTCCAGAGCCCATTAGTTCTCACAAGCTCAAGTCAGATATCTCTGTGGGTTTCCCCATCATGATCTTGACTGCTACTTTGCTCATATAATTCCTCCTCTCGCTCATCTGCTAGACTCCTGGAGCTTGGACCAGTACTTGGCTGTGTATCTCTGCATCTGCATCCATCAGTTACTGGGTGAAATCTCTGTGATGACAATCAGTGTAGTCACCAATCTGATTATACAGGAAGGCCAGGGACACCATCTCCTCTATTGCTAGGAGTCTTACCTGGGGTCATCCTTGTGGGTTCCTGGGAGTTTCCCTGGCTGTAGGTTTCTCCCTAACCCCATAACAAACCCCTCTATCAAGATAACGCTTTCATTACTGTTCATCTGCATCCTGTCCCTAACTGGACCATCCTGAACTCTGATCCCATCCCCACAGTCTCTTTCCTTTATCACCCAGCCCTAGTTCACCATGGATACTTCATTTATTTCCTCTTTCCAGGGATATCCATGTGATCCCTGTTATGTTCCTCCTTGTTTCCTAGCTTCTCTATGGCAAGTTATCCTTTGATTTATATTTAAAATCCTATTATGAGTGAGTAAATACCTTGTTTGTCTTTCTGGGTCTGGGTTACCTCACTCAGGATGATTTTTTTCTAGTTCCATACATTTGCCTGTAAATTTCATGCTGTCATTGTTTTTTTTTTTTAGCTGAGAAATACTCCATTGTTTATAGATGCACCACGTTTTCTTTATCCATTCTTTGGATAGGGACACTTAGGTTGTTTCCAGGTTCTGGCTATTATAAATAATGCTGCTATGAACATAGTTAAGCAAGTGTCCTTGTGATATAATTGAGCATCCTTTGAGAATATGCCTAAGAGTGGTGTCACTGGGTTCTGAGGCAGTATGATTCCCAATTTTCTGAGAAAGAACCAAACTGATTTTCAAAGTGGCTGTACAAGTTTGCACTCCCATCAGCAATGGATGAGTGTTTCCCTTACTCCATATCCTCTCCAGCATAGACTATCATTAGTGTTTTTATTTTAGCCACCCTGAGAGGTGGAAGATATTATCATTTTGATTTGCATTTCCCTGATAACTAAGAGTGTGAACAATTTTTAAGTGTACCTTGGCCATTCCAGATTCTTCTGTTGAGAATTCTCTGTTAATGGGATTATTTGGTACTTTGAAGCCTAGTTTCTTGAATTCTTTATATATTTTGGATATCAGTCCTCTTTCAGGTATGCGATTTGTGAAGACCTTTTCCCATTCTGTAGGCTGCTGCTTTTTCTTGTTGACAGTATCCTTTGCCTTACAGAAGCTTTTCAGAGTCAGAAGGTCCCATTTATTGATTAGTGATCTTAATGTCTATACTGCTGGTATTATATTCAGGAGCAATCTCCTGTTCCAATGCATATCAGGCTACTTCCCACTTTCTCTTCTATTAGCTTAAATGTAACTGGATTTAAGTTGAGGTCTTTGACCCACTCAGGACTTGTGTTTTGTGCATGGTGACAGATATGGTTCTATTTGTAATCTTCTACATGACACCATCCAGTTATGCCAGCACCATTTGTTGAAGATGATCTTCTTTTCCATTGTATATTTTTGGCTTCTTTGTAAAAAATCAGGTGTCCTTAGATGTATGGATTTATGGCAGGGTCTTTTGTTTGATTCCATTGATCCACATATGAGTACTTTATGCAGTCCTATGAATGGCATATCCTGCAGTGAACTAGAACTTTCCACACCAATCAGTAGTGTTCTATTATTTACGATTTTTACAGCTTGCCTGAGGATCCAGAAAGCAAAGTCATCCACAAGCCATGGAAGCCAGGCACACACCATTAATGCCAGTAGCTAAAAGCTAGGACAAGATAATACACACCTTTAATTCTAGGACTCAGGATTTAGAGGTAAACAGATCTCTGTGAGTCCAAGGCCACCCATATCCACACAAGACTGATCCAGTCCTTAAGACAAACTGCTCACACAAAGATGATCTCAGCATCTGGGATTGCACGCCTTTAATCCCAGCATTAGTGAGGTATATAACTCAGGAACAATGTCTCAGTAACAAACATTCATTCTCCAGCCATATTGAGGACAGGAAGACATTCAGTCTCTGGATTCTACAGCCAAGCTAAGGAGAGGAAGAAGAATCAGCCCATTCAGCTTGAGGTAGTTGTAAGAGCTAATGAGCCACTATTTTGATTTTCTGACCTTCACTTTGAAGTTTGAACCCCAATATCAGTCTCTGGGTCTTTTCTTTATTGTGCTACATCAACCACTAATCAAAATACCACACAGACAGTGTCATAAATGAAATAATGAGCAAAATTAGACATGTTGAATAAATAGCTGAGTAAGTAGCTGTGTAAAACATTGAATGGATTAAAGTGGGCATATTAGTAATTAGCATTCATACTATATTGGTATCTTTCACATTTGTAAGTATTGACTATTTAGACTAACCTGTCTGTAGCTGGAAAGTACTTAAAATGCTTATGGAATCCCCAATAGAGAAGGTTTGTAATATGTTATTTTTCAAAGCTCAAAGAGTCTCAAAATTCTCTAGAATTATAAAAATTATGTATTACATTGTTTCCCTGAGAAATCACAAAATGTCTACTCCATCAAAGGTTAATCTTCATGTAGACATCAACAGGGAAGATTTATTTCTTCTGACATTCACTATTGAGACATATTTCAAACTGATTACTCATTCAAGATTTACTTTGCTGTTAGAGACAAAGGGCCTCATCACAATTTCTTATCTGTAATAATGTGAACTAAGCATCTGTCCTTCAAGGATGACAATGAAGAAAAATGTTTAAGTGCTCCACATGTCCCTTGAAGCACTTTGGCACACAATCCACTCCCTACACCAGATACTCATCAGCATAAGTGGTTCAAGTTCTTCCCTTATCTCTTAGAGTTCAAATACAATACCCACACAAACTCAGTGACTGGCTTCTTAGATGGCTGTGGGGAGCCTTGCTCCTAATGGATTCAATGATCTGGTACAGATGAGTGAAATAGGCAAAAGGAAGAAAAACTTTGACCACCTGTTTCAAACAAGTAGTCGCAGACATCCTGAGTCTATTTCATTTATACCATTTCAATAGTTTGCAAGAACAGTTTTGCTATCATATTTGTTTTCCTTAAGTTTCCAATAATAACTACCATTATTGATAGTTTGTTTGTTCCCTTACATAGTTCTCCTTCCATTCCCCAATTTTCCCATGGGTAACCATTACCTACTTGATTCCTAGTTCTAATGTTAGGCACATAAACAGTATTGCAAGCAACAAAGGGAGTTTTCTAACTTTGCACACCTACAGATAGAACAGTGTGCCCACATGGCAGCAATTGTGGTTACAGCATCATGAAAGAGAATTTCCTCTAATGGTTAATGTCTAGGTCTAGTCAAATCTAAACTCTGACAATCAATATATCAGCCAAGGCTGAATGAATCCATTCTTCATTCTATAATAGTCTATCTCCTATAGGGAACATACCAAGTTTTTTCTTTCCATCCTGTAAACTACAGAACTTAAAAGCTTACTTACTATTAGTAGTTTGCAATGCTTATCTCTTGTTCTCATGTACCCTTCCTCACAGCTTCTTACAGTGTTGGCTCTTACAGTTACAAAGTGATTCCAAAACAGAAAGCCCTACATTATAATAGAGGCTCTCTATCAAGAAAGAAAGGAAGGAAGGAAGGAAGGAAGGAAGGAAGGAAGAAAGAAGGAAAGAAGGAAAGAAAGAAAAGAAAAAAGAAAAGCAAAACTAAAATTATGAAATCCTCAAGTAAATGGATAGAGTTAGATATAACCATTCTGAATGAACTAACCCAGACGCAGAAAGATGAACATGCTTAACATAGATTCTATCTTGGGAATGTAACTCTTTACTTCATATATGTGTGTTGCAGTTGAAATAGCAATAGAAGTGAGTGAGAAAATACAGTAAGGTGTTACAGGGAAAGGAGCTTTCTGTGGAGGAGAGACAGAACATAGGAACACACAAGGTTAAAGTGGAATAATGAAACAGGATGTTTTAAACTAGGATTGGAGGATAGTGTAAGGGATGCAAAATGAGGAGACTTAACAAATATGTCAAGCTTTTTGAAAATGTCACAGGGAAATCTACTACTGTAGACACTTCTTACACACACACACACACACACACACACACACACACACACACACACACACGCACACACAGGCATATGCCTATCAAAAGAGTTTTAATAGAGCTATCTATAATACAAGAGAACAAGAGCCCAAGACACCACATGCTAAGAGACAAAACCCAAAGTAGCAGGAGTTAGTTATCTTTTTCTTTGATTAATGGGGGTGCCACACAGCTTGAACAATTACAGGATATTGTCAACCCAATTGCCTGTCTTAAGGAATTTGACAGTAAGTCCTTGTTATTAAATATACTACAAACTAGAAACAGAAATTTGAGAAATGAAGCTAGTGCTTTGGTGGAAGCTTCATCACTACTGGTTAGCCCTCATAGTGCTAAAAGGGGCCAAGGACACCACTAGAAGAGAAAAGTAACCACCTAAACTACAATGATGACTGACATGAAAAGGTATTCCTGTTGGTGCAATAGCAGTATGACTGTTATTGGAGTAACCAATTACTTTCTTGTTGGATTGACAAGAAATGAAACCCTTAATTGGCACTGTTATCAGGACCAGTAACATGTGGCTATATACATAATAAGCAGTAGGGGAGAACATAATATTATTATTCTAGTGAACAGACATAATATTGTACTGACTCTAAATTACTTGTTTCTTACCGATAGCATTCTGTCAAACCTCATCAGACAAGTTTCTTCTAATAGATGGTGATTAACACAGAGACACTCAATTAGCCAGTGTACACGCAGAAAACTAGAGATTGTAGGATGTATTGTAATGCTACCTCCCTCCAAGTTCTAGGAACTTCATAGAAGAGGTGGAAGAAAAATTGTAAAATCTGGAGGCAAAGAATGACTCCTGCTCCACAAGATGAAACCTATACCTGGCACCATTTTATGGCCAATTGTCTAAGGCAAGGCAGTTCATAAACCCTAGCAAAGAATCAACTACTACTACTTGCTAAATGGGCATAATCTTAAATGGATACTAACGGTTTGTTATACACAAAAATTAGTGAAGCTTTTAATGTTCATCAGACAAGCATCTTATTTAAGGTAGATGGGGATAAACATAGAGACCTACATGGACCTCAGTATGTGGGATGAGTATTCAGAATGCTCAGGCTTAGAGGGAACTATACTTGACCCACTTCCTTCCAAGACACAGGGATTATAATATAAGAGGCATGTGTCAACAGTGTAAAGGTGGCGGATAACTGCAAGAAAACGTGTCTTCCAGGCAGAGCATCACAGCTGCACATATAAACCCACAGTGGTTGTAGCAGCATGCACAAAAACATGTGCAAATCCAAGGCATGTCAGTTACCATCCTTAAGAGGAGAGTCAGGCAATGCAATCACCCCATAGCCATTCGGCTTTGGTAAGTTTTAGTTGCTAGGAGACAGAATTAGTTTAATAGAAGAGTGTGTCCTTTTATAAGTTGATCACACTTCAACGGAAGGCCACACATCCAAGAATGTTTGTTCAACACACATTGGTCTTTATGTGGGAAAAAAGACACCAAGTTTGAGGTATGGTGAAGTTGAGTGGATACTTATGAGGTATGTGTAAATAGAAAAGCATTGAGGGAGAGAAACGATATGGTTAAAGCACAAAATACATTGTATCAAATTCTCAAGAAATTATAAAAGTAAATAAAATAAGATTTTCAAAGAAGATACAGTATTTAATCTTATCAAAAATTTATAAATCGCATCCTGAGTTATTTGTTTTAACTTTGTTTTCTAGTAGAATGCCTTAATTAAAAATGTAAATCTTGTTCCAATAAGATGAATTTCATCATTTGGGGAAAAGATAAAGTAAGAAATGGAAAAAATGGAGAGAGCTGAGGGAGAAAGAGGAGGGAATGAGGGTCTGAGATGACTTTTTTGTTGTTATCATATTGGGCTTTTGTGTTCTTAGGTTTTGACAGTTTTATGTGTTTTTATAAAAATTCTAAATAATGAGAAACCATCTTACTATTTATCAAGATGATATCATTTTCCACTTTTATTTTAAAGAGGAAGTTCTTTAAAATGTCACAGCCATAACATTACAAAGCTAAAAGTATATTGAAGCCATTTCTTTCAGAACATTAGAAATCTTAGAAAAGACATTACTTGATTTCTTAACACACAGGGAGAAACATGCTAACATGAAATATCAAATTCCTTTGTGAATATTGATCAATGCTTTTCTTTAAAATCCCATCCTTTGCACTTGCAATGATCTCTGTGTCTGAAAATCTAATGCACAATATTTTGGTAGGTTAAAGAAAATTATCTCCTAGGGAAAAAATTCATACACCAAAAACTTCCCTATGTTCCATGAACTTTGGAGACTAAATATATTGCGTTGTCTAGCTTACCAGAAATGCTCTTCAATATTGAGATTGAATTCCCTAGAAAAAATAGTTGCAATCAATTTTCACTTGATACATTCAGCTACTCAATGAGATTAGATGTTAGAATTTATAGTCTAACTTGTTGTGCAAATTATAGCTTTCTTGCAAGGGTGAAGACAGAAAAAGTATGCAGTATATTTCTTGCACTTGGTGACAGCTTTTAACTGGAAACATAAACCAGTAGCGATCTGATAACAAGTGAACTAGGACGACATTTCAATTTGAAAGGAAGCTGTAATGACCTGAAATATTGTTCTTTTAGCTCACTTAGATTCAGCTGAAATGATGGAAGTTAACTATCTAAAAGGGGGAAGTAACATTGCGTGGGCAATGAATTCCACTCCTGCCTTCATCAGAAATTGAAGCCAAAGCCCATGCTTCTTATGACACTAAAAGGGCAAAATTTATATCAAGTTCGTGGTAGTGTTCCAATAAATGGAGCAACTATTATTTTGCTTATAAAATATGTTAATAATGGAAATAAATGCTCAAAAATTCTAATTATGGATTTAATAAAAATGTAATTACATTATTTCAAATCATTAAGTTATTTGACTTTCTTCTGTTAATGTCACAACTAGACTGTATTAACACTAAATCCAAACCACTGTTAGTTGTGTTATATATAATCAATGTAAGAGTAATAGTTCACAGTAAGTTATTTCTTACATGTATATGATAGGATATTGTCATTTCATATTTTCTCATGTCTCCTTTCCATGATGATATGCTATATGAGTGCCACAAATCCAATTTTTAAAATCATTTCATTTCTTTTCATTTAGCTAAGTATTAAGATCAAAATTGATTAAATTTAGACTACAAAATTAGATATGCTTACTGAAAGATTCCAATAGAGGTCAATAGAAAATTAAAGAAAGACTTTGGAGCAATATTTTATGAGAATGAAAAAAAACTGTGACATTCTCAGCTTCTTATGCCATTTTACAACCTTTATTTAAGACGATCCATTACATTGATCAGATTGATTTAATTGTAAAAGAAAAAGAAAAATATGCACTTTTATGCAGTAAATATACTTTAATCTCATAACACTGTAACTATTACATTAGTTACTTCATCATCATTGTTATCATCAGCAGCTGTAACAGTTATATTGTATCAATTTACTCAAATTGCCCTCTAATTAAATCTGTAGAACAATGTTTTAGGATGGATATAATTTCCCTTACATATTGGCAATATAAATTGAACTTAAAGTTGAATAAAATGAGAGGCTGTGTTGTAATAACATCAGAGGAAAATTTAGACTCATATTATATTTTCCTGCCATTTCTAAATTCATTAAGATATGTTTCTTCCATTTCTGTTTTTCATGAGTTGAGGATGATAGAAGTCTTAATGTTCTGTTTTATATGGCAGTAGATATTTTGACTTAACTTACAATTCTGTATAGTTAATTCTTAGACTTTTATACTGAAGCAGTCACGGCTTTGAAAGACTGAAAAAGAGTCCAGAAATAAACTAATACTGGGTATGTGAACTAAAGGTAGATATATTTCAAACACAAAGTGGTAGGGTATTCTAATAAGTTGATATTTGTTTTCCTTATTTTGAAACACAAGTGGGCATAAGCTCTTTTATGTAAAAACTTATATGTAAAACTACCCACTATTTCTGGTTGCTTTGCTGATTTTCCAAAATGAATGGTACCCCAAAATATCTCCATGTCATCTTGTGGCAATTTGTTCACAATTGCTTCTCTCTGGTAGTTGGTACTCCATGTCAGCCTGCCTCTAGAAATGCTTTTTCCCTTAGATGCCAATAAAGTATGCTGCTCAGGCTGTTTTAAACTTCATGGGTACTCCTTAGCCATGTCCAGGAGCTCTTTAAATGTCTGTTCTTTGATAAAATTTGTCATTTGGGCATTTTTAAATTTGACAAGCAAATTAAGATACTTAATCTATTCATGATTATGAAGATATTTTAATGATATGTAAGTAATTATATTTATGCCAATATTTAAAAATAATTAGACATTCTATTACACAAAATCCCTCTGGTTCCTGGCTCACTTACCAGAGAGTTATATGTTCAGACAATAGTATACACATGATCTATTATTGGCATCCTCTATATTGAAATAAAACATAAATTTACAAAGAAAATAAAATATTAAGTTCTATGCTATGCCTTGTTAAACTGTTTCTTATGATGGACTTGAACTCAAGAGATGCTAGTGTTGATAATGAAATAGTCCAGAGAGTAAGGCCAACAGCTAGTTCCATCAACATTTTATGTAAGTTGTAATTGATTTTGAATCTGGCAAAAGTTTCTCAATTACCAATATATTTCTTGTTGAAAAATTTAAATGTGTGCTTTTATCATTATGAAAAGAGCTTAATATGCTTTAGTATTCATAGGAACTCTGGGTTCTCTGTATCTACAAGAAAAGCAATTCCGCTAATTTATATTAAATTCTGTATGTACAAAAAATAAAGAGCAATTCTACATGAATCATTGTCTTGGTAATTATTGTCCAGAAATGACATTATCACTGAGGGTCACTTTGCTTCTCTTAATCTTCTAAATTCAATTAAAATCCCAATGCGTAGTGAAATTGAAATACCAATGAGACAAATTTTAACATTTAATTCATTAATAATGCAAAGTGATAAGAAGAATGGAATGCTATTTGCTGATATGTGTGTTTAATATTTACCAATAAAGGTACTTGGGAGTGAAGTAAAATTCATTGCATAAAGACTGTGATAAAATAGTAGTATGAACAAAGAAAGATGTTTATATAGTGAGGGATTCTTATGTGTGTAACTGACTATAATCAAGTGCATATGATTCTTGCACTATGTTTAACTTGTCATAATTGAATAACGGATTTGGCATTGTTCTTGTTGGAATGAACCTATACAGACATGC
This sequence comes from Cricetulus griseus, assembly GCF_003668045.3. Taxonomy (NCBI): domain Eukaryota; kingdom Metazoa; phylum Chordata; class Mammalia; order Rodentia; family Cricetidae; genus Cricetulus; species Cricetulus griseus. Next base: position 166,950,837 of record NW_023276807.1, read on the forward strand.
CATGTCTTAAACAATACCTTTGACAATTACATCATCTAAATCAGAAAAGAAAATTGTATATCTGGATTATTGATATATTGTTGTATCTAGTATTCTTTTGTAGAGGTCTGGAGGTCTGTACAGACATGCAGGAAGTAAGATGATTGGGCAAAGACAGGAAATGAGATGGCTGGACAGAAAGAGGATATAAGCAGGAAGAAAGAAGAATTCCCTTTCTTTACTTCTGGGAAGTTAATGAGGTAAAGGTGGCTTTGGCATGCTCCTTCTTTTTTCTGATCTTTCAGCATTCCTCTAAAATATTCTCTTTAATGATTTATGTTATGTTTTCAACTAGTGATCTTGAAAGTTTCAATTCTTTTTCTTTCGGGTACTAGTATGAAAGAAACTGCCCCATCCCCCAGGTTTATGAGTATACAGTTACACAGACTACAAGTTAAGTGTGTACTAGAACAGGTCATGAGATCTTATCAGACATGACTTAAGAGGGAGCTGCATGACATCTTATACCTTGAGATTAAAACACTCTCATTCTCC
>NW_023276807.1:166951870-167006490 GCF_003668045.3 Cricetulus griseus
TAATAACAAAAAAAAAATCCAGAAATTTTGAGTTACCATAACAACGAGATGGAACTGTTGACTGACATAGCAATCTGGTGCATTTTTATAAATAGCAATTGATTCCCACTCTTTCACTCCAACTTCTTTTAATGCTTATTGGCACGAATGGGACACTGTGCTTTAAGCCTATTTTATTCATCAAGTTTTGTACCTCTTCGCTGCTGTCAGTACCATAAAAATCATCTTCCAAATGGGCATCTCTCCTTGTCAGACCGTTGTCTTCTTTGGGGTTCAGAATAAATGGGTGCCCCTTTGGGGACATATCATGATTCTTCCCATGAGGTGCCGATCTTGGTCTAGATGAAAAGGTGAAAACGTCCTCGGGAGTCATCTGGCTTTCCTCTGCCTGGTCAGGTTCACTGTCCTTGCTGGTTTCTAGGCACAGGTGTGAATCCATGCAGGAGTCCCCCTCTAGGAGTACAGACTGACTGGCACATGATGGGTCAGAAGTCAGAGCAGCACTTTCAGGGAATATCCACTCATCTGATATTGGGAGAGATGATAACAGTAACAGTTGTGTTCCATTAAATGTTCATTTAGGTGGTTAGGTTAACATTTCTTTTTGAAACAGAGGTTTATCAAATAAGGCAGAAGTCAGGGGAGGTATTTTCCCCACCATCTTGTGTCTTGCTAAACAGTTACCCACAGAACAGTGCCCACAGCCACAGGCAACTCATTTACACTTCCTCTCTGTTTGAGTTGAAACCCTGGCCAGGAAATTTGTAAGTCTGAAATAATTATCACCTGTCTTGCAGCAAGTTCTTTATAGCACAACCTCATTAATTTGACATCCAGTGAGGGAAGTTGTCCAAATTTAAAAGGTTTTGAGTTACTAATACATCCCCGTTTACCGCAGGAAGACAGTACAGCACAGAACAATATTTTTTGAACAGACCATCTGGTCATTGTGTGGGTTATGAATCAAGGAAACCATGGAAGGATGACTGACAGTCTATTTCTCTGCCTCTTGCTGATTGAAATAATTCACAGATGAAACAGAGCAGCCACTGCAAGTGACTCTAAAGCCACAGGAATACTGTTAATCTGAGTGGTAGTTTCTGAAGTTTGAAATACAATTTCATATTTAATTTTAGAAGCTTTGACATAATTTTCTCATTATTTCTTTTATTTAAAAATTCTACATATGACTGGTGAGAAAATTTTTATCAAATGTTTAAAAACTTTCATCTTTTATACAACAACGGAGTAGGTTTTATAACTATGATCTAGGCAATGTGACAGGACAATGTTTATAGGAAATGCAGTTAAAGGCAATGTTTGCTTCCTTTCCTTGGGAAGACTGTAGGAGAAAGAAAGTCCTTTGGATGCACTTTTTTCCCTGAATTATTTCAGTGTTGGGGCTTGCAGCACCTGCCTCCTAAGTGTTGGGATTAAAGGCATGTGCCACCACCCTCCAAGTTAAATAGTAATTTTTTTAAATTAAACATTCTGAGTCCAAACATGGTAGCATATGTCTGTAGAATTACTAGCCCTCCAGAGACAGAAGTAGGTAGATCTCTGTGACATATAGTTCAACCTGTCTACACAGTGAGTTCCAGGCCAGTCAGGGCCACATAGAGAGAGACTGTCTTTAAAAAAAGGGGGGGCAGGTGATGATGGCATATACCTTTAATTCTAGCACTAGGGAAGCAGAAACAGGCAGATTCCTGTGAGGTCAGGGCCAGCTTGGTCTACAGAGTGAGTTTCAGGACAGTCAGGGCTTCGAAATTTAGAAACCTTGACTCAACCAACCTAATCCTTAATGCTGAGGAATGACAGGAAAATTGAAATCTCTATTTTACATAATTAGACTATTATCTATAAGAACAGAAAACTATCTGGGCAGTGATGGCTCTAACCTCCAATCCCAGCACACAGGAGGCAGAGGCAGGCAGATCTCTGTGAGTATAAGGCCAGCCTGGTCTACAGAACTAGTTCTAGGATACCCAGGGCTTAATCAGAGAAGCCCTGTCTCAAAACAAACAAACAAACAAACAAAAACACAGACAACTTCGTATGTCGAGTAAAAACACTACAATCCACAGCAGTCTCAAATCCAAGTGTTTCAGACAGTGTTTATTTGAATTGTGGTATGGTTATTGTGTGATGGTGTGTACAGCGCATGTGGTGTGTGTTCAGCATTGGGCTGCAATAAAGCTACACCATGAAACATAGGTGAGTACCATCAAAAACACCTGGGATTCATTGTGTGTTGTGTTTTTAATTAGTTTGTGACTTTTGCCAATTCAGAATCTCTTTACTGTTAACCAAAAATTTTGCAAACCCAAAGTAATTTTATACAACCCAGGGTTGGAGACACTATTTCAGAGTTAACTCTAGGCTAACTAGTGTTGCTAGTATGTGTCTAGCCCTTTGCAGAAGGGTTTGCTGCCCCAAATAGGATAGTTTCAGCTGTCCACCCTGAATCAAACCACCTACCTATGCCCCTGGGAGGTGTGAGATAAAGTAGCTTCAGGCTGCTCTGGCCATGGAACTGGAAATACAAGTTTTGCTCTACCATATTTTGTTAATCCCTTTACCTCCCTGTCATTTTGTATAGCAAGTCCATGGTAATTGATGATATGTATATAAATCTTGAACAACATTTGTGCCATCAGTGTCATTTTGTAAAATTCAGGATTGAGACAGAGTTTCCAGTAACTCATGATAGCCCTTTCATGCTGTTAGCTGTGACCATGCCATTGGTAAAGTGCCTTCATTGTGAAAACAACTGCAATTCCCAGAACTAAAATAACTTGGTTCCAACTTGGTTTTAGATTCTTGTTTCCCTGATCTATTGATCCCAGAAACAACTGACCATAAGAGATGTCTGCTAGTGGCCTGGCATTCTTCACCCCACTGGACACCCTACTTCCCAGCTACCTGCAGGTTAAGAAAGGAAACACTTCATTCTTCTTTCCTTGTTCAGTCCTGTTACCACCCGCTCTGCACACAGGGACCCTTTTGCAGGTTTTCTCCCAAATAAGGACCATGTTGTCCTAAATTTAGTGAGCCCTTTCTCTGTTATTCTTATATACATATCATGTATTTTTGTGAAGTAGCACTTTCAGCATTGACAATTATAAACACAAAATATCAATCAGCCCTGAAAAAGGCTGATGACACTCTTTGTCTTAAAATACTTCATATCTGCCCGCCATCCATCAGATGTCATTAGTATTTAAATTTCCAGTTTAATAAATGGTAAAATTATATATACATTTCTACAAACATATTGAGCAATTATTTGAAAACAAATTTCTTCTGAAATGTTATTATCACAGATGTTTGATTTATATGCCTCTCTTATATACATATACACCTGATGTTTTATTCAATTTTCATGGTCAAAGGCCTAAAGGCTGAAAGTGGTTACAAAAGCCAATGTTCTCTGTTATGTACATGGATATGCAAAGCAAAGGAACAGAAAGGATTCTGGGAATCTTCACTATTCAGTTAGACAATTTCTCATGACCTACTTGCCAAACATTATTAACTGCCAAAAAGTCAAAGTAAGAGGTTGTTTGACACCAAGGTATAGTAAATACCTCACTGCCACCAGCTTACCAGAGATTGCACTCTTACCTCAAGTATTTCCATATCAATTGTAATGAATAATTTGCTATGTTTTCTTAGAAAAATATGTAAATTACTGAGTAATCACAATATTGCAGCAAACAAGATAAATGCAAGAATGATCACCTAAACATCTAATTAGTTCTTCTACACAGTCAGATTTATGCTAAGAGACACTAATTGCGCCTAACATTTTAATGAAGGTTTCAACACTGCATAAATAAGACTGACAAACTACAAACAATTTTCATTTATTTTCCTTTTTCCCTTGCTCAAAAACAATTTGCCTTTGTAAAAGTAGCAAACACCTGCTAGGCAAGATATGTTGATGGGCTCAGTGATGGGAATACAACAGACTTGGAAGAGGGCTCAGTATTAGGGCAAGGCTTCAAAGTTTTAAAGTTTTTATTTTTGAATGGGACAACTGGGGTATTAAAATACTCTTTCATCCATTAATGTTTGACATTAAATTGAAGATGAAAAGGGAGATTCCCAAAATATGATAAATTTAGCAAATGACTGTATCCTCTTTTGAAATGACTGAGTTTGAAATATTTGGGTTATAGTAGCTTAAAGGAAGAGGTCTGTGGAGACCAATAGGGAAGGCTATTTCTCTGGCCTGGTTGGAGGCCTGGCATTCCAAGTTACCCATAATATCAAAGAAGTAAGCCACCTGGGCAGGACAGTCATCTGGCTAAGGGATCAACTCTCAGGAAGGAAGGACCACCCACCCCTAGGGAGGTGAGTCCATCTTAAACCATGATAGAGACAGAGGTGGAATAATTCACCATTTAATTAGAGACTATACTTTTCCTTGCCACAATTCCCATTCCCTAACACTATGAGGCTACTTGCCTGACCTCCAAGGGGGCTTAACTCAAACATCAAGGCTTTTTTCCTTCTCTTTTTTTATCCCTCTCCACAGAGGAGCTGCTGAGGTTTACAGCTTGTCTGCCTTGAGGTTTTCCTTTCAAAGTCTAATAAAACTGTTTCCAACTTTCTATTTGTGTCCATTCTTAAATTATTTTATTAATGAAACCTATGAACCTCAACAGGGGACACTAATTTTCCTAGTAACAGGTGACAAGAGTGTTAGGACTCCTCAAAATTTCCAGTAAAATTTTGTGACTACTAAGGGTGCTAACCTGGTTGGTCAGGAGTCTGGGGTTCTGGAGTGCTGGAGTTCACTGGCTCTGTCAATGGCTGAGTGATGCTGTTCAGGGTGGTGGCTCCTTCCTCTTCATTCCAGTTATTTCCTGAGGCACTGCCTTATTTGGAAGAGATATTTCTATTGTATTATTCTATTGATATTTGTAAAAAGTTGTTTTTGAAGGTATTTTGTATTTTTTCATTTAATTATTTAAAAGCAAATGAGAATTATTATTATGGTTCATGTGCATTTTCTTAAAATGGTTGAATGTTTTAAGATGATCTCTGTTGCATTTTTGTAGAGCTTTACCTTAAAAGGCTTTGGTATCTACAAAAGGACATTTTAGATTTAAATTGTACAGTATATAATACAAAGAATTCCCAAGCTGACATAATTTTAAAGGCATCCTATATTTTTTTCTTGGATTCCATAACAGAATTAAATTGTAATTCTTTTAATGCAAGTCTTTTTTTTTCATCTCTCTCAGAAGATGGATGTGGTGTTACTAGAGAAGTAGTTTTTCTACCCAGCCTTGATAAGAATGACACAAGACCTAGAAGACTGAATTGTCACATTTTGGGAAACTGTGCTAACAGATTTATTCCCAACACCTTTGGGCTGGATTATATATATATGTACATACATAAACAAACCTCAAATCCCTTCTTTAAAGGAATTGACTAATATACACATCAAAAAATCTACATAAACATGCCTCAAATCCCATCTTTAAAGTGATAACTACAACAGCCACTTAAATTTATCTAATGCTTAAGTGTGGAAATGTTTACATTTGAAACTGCTTCTAATATCATATGCAAAGACTCCAAAGGGAGACACAGCAGTGTAAGAAGAGTTCTGAAAGAGCCTGCTTTAAAAGAAAAGATAAAATAAATCTGAAAAATGATAATAAAGTTCAATTTGGGTAAAGACTTCAGGCAGAAATTTCCTCTATCACTTTTGGGTCTCTTTTAGGAACAACAGTAGCAGTAATTTAAGCTTTCTTCAGCTCTGAGTAAAGGGAGGAGGGTCCTGTATTTCTGAGCTCCTGTCTATTGAATCCAGCTTGTCTCTGTTAGGGCAGACTCTAGAGAAATACTTTTGTAGAAAATTTGATTTCCATAATCCCCACAGAATGGACATTTATATTTTAAATGAATTGGCTCATAATCCTTTGAAATTTACAACCTGCAGAGAGATCCCACTGCCCTGAATAATACACAGCTCTGAGATAGTATTGCATAGTGTCATACCACAGTGTGCCTCTGTCTTTTCTCCGCTGGTGTTCTTCAAGTGAGTTCTCCTGTTGTTTCTCTGACCTGCTGATGGTTGAGGGGGATGTGGGTACAGAATAGGTAGACAGGTTGGTAAATTTCCATACCAGAGAACAAAAGCCAGAGCAGAAAGTACAATGTTCATTCAAATAATCACTATAATGAGAATATTCATTTTGACATAATTTGAGGCCAAATAAAAGACACAACTTAGTCCTTTATAAAAAATAGGTGTTAATTCCTATTTCAACATTAGAATTTCTATATGAGTGATGAATTTCATCCAAAGGATAGAGGGCTACAACAAGTGTGGTTGATGTTATTCATACAACACACTATATTAAAATGTATAAAACATGAAATTGACAGTAAGATCCTTTTCCTAAAACGAGGAAGTGTAGCAGAATAAGGAGTTTTCTAAAGACATATGTTGAGTGAGATCAAATCTGGAGAAGGATTCTAAAGAATAATTTGATACTTAAGTAATAATCATAGCAGCAGCTAATATTCACTAAATTCTTTATTTCTTAGAGCAATAGTACACATTTCCTGGTTTTTACCATTGGCTCCTTACAACAACCTTTTGAGGAATCTCCCTTTGGTACATGTTTGACTTGCTTTATAGAGGAGGAAACTGAGGTTCCAAGGGTGAAGAACTTTAAACCAGGCTTCACAGACAACCACTGGCAAAACCAGGACTACATGGCTACGTTACTCATGTTTCTATGCCATTTATTATCCCCATGGAAGTTATTACCTGTAGTGGTCAGCATTCATTTCTAACTCAAGTAAAACTCATTCTCCATTGTCTTATTCAGAACAAGAAAGGCAGAAAGTTATCAGACAATTCAGAGTTGGGTTCTGCTCTCCATTTTTCTAATAAATATATGCTACAAATCACTTATCTGCTAGACTTGTACTCTCAATCTGAAATGGGACAAACGTCTTTCTACAGAGTTTTTTTTTTTTTTTTACATCAATGAGAGAAAATGAAGAGCACAGAAAATAAATATTCTACAAACAGAAACTGAAATTATAGTAAGATAACGTAAAATCAAAAACCAGGACAGCATATGCATGTATAATCCTTCTAAATGTATTCTCCACTACCTCATTCAATGTTAAATGGTGCTTTTCTGGACTTAGCCCAATCTTGAATACTGTTTAATTATCTCAATAAGAACACCTCTCACTATTTTCCATTGGCTCTTTGTAGGTGATTCTTACCAGAAGTAGGCATGGCCTGTTTCACTTGGTGATCATGTCCTTTCTCTCCTTGCTGCTCAGACTCAGGTATCAGCAAGCCTGACACTTGTGCAGTATTAACATGCTTCTCTATTGAAGATTGCTGGCACAACTGGCTATTTTTGTACCCAACAGATCTTACTGTCTGCAAGGAAAAGGAATTAACATGTATGTTTAAAAATAGGAAATTACATTTAATCTCTATAAAGTCTATATAGGAAAAGACTTGGACAAGTAAGTGAGAAAAAGCCAGAGTAACTCAGGTAAAAAGTGGTAGCAAGGAAATTAGAGAAAACTGGAAATGGAAGGAGAAAAAGAACATGAGATGGAATAGCAGGCAAGCAGGTCTCCTAGACACAAAAATTAAAATGCCCTATGAGCTACGCCTGCCTGCAACAAATAGATGAGTAAGAATTACCCAACATATCAAAGATTTAAGGAAGTTAAAAATAAAAAGCAGCTCGCCTTCCACTTGCCCTTCTTGTACTCTCCTAACCTTGGGACCGCACATGGGTGAACACATCCCCGTGGACCAAGCCATTCAGAATCTGCCTCCACCCACAGAAAGAGGAGAGCCATCAGAATATTGAACCTGCTTGCACCCACCTGGAGAGAGCCTTGAACCCGTACCTACCTGGAGAGGGAGAAACCCCACCTGCACCCACTGAAAGAAAGGATAGGAAGACAAGAGTATAAGAACTCATTCAACATCTGAAAGACCAGAGCCTAGGGACTCTACACCAGCAAGATGAAGCAGAAGAGAATGACCTAAAAAAACAACTTTATGAAGATGATAGAGACCCTCAAAGAGGAAATGAAAAAATACCTTAAAGAAATGGAAGAAAAAACAAAAAAATCAAAAAATGGAGGAAAAGACAAACCAAAAAATGCAAGAAATAAACAAAACTCTTAAAGAAAACAAGGAAAGCCAAGAAAAAACAACCAAACAAGTGAAGGAAACATTTCAAACAGTTCAAGGCTTGAAGGCTGAAATAGAGACAATAAAAAAAACACAGTCTTAGGGAATGCTGGCATTAGAAAAGATGGGTAAACAATGAGGAACTACAGATGCAAGCATAACCAACAGAATATAAGAGATGGAAGTAAGAATCTCAGGCGTTGAAGATATACTAGGGGAAATACATTCATCCACCAATGAAAATCTTAAGTCAAACAAATCCCTAACACAAAATATCCAGGAAATATGGGACACCATAAAAAGATCAAACCTAAGAATAATATGTATAGAAGAAGGTGAATAAACCCAACTCAAAGTTGCAGAAAACATATTCAACAAAATCATAGAAGAAAACTTTCCCAACCTAAAGTAAAAAAAATGCCAATGAAAGTACAAGAAGCTTACAGAACACCAAACAGAGTGGACCACAAAAAAGTCACCTTACCACATAATAATCAAAACCCCAAACATACAGAATAAAGAGAAAATATTAAGGGCAGCAAAAGAAAAAGGTCAAGTAACACATAAAGGCAGACCCATGCGAATTATACCTGACTTCTCCATGGAAACTCTGAAAGCCAGAAGGTCCTGGATAGATATTCTACCAACACTAAGAGACCACAGATGCCAACCCAGATTATTATACCCAGCAAAGATTTCAATCACTATAAATGGAGAAAACAAGATATTCCATGACAGAACCAGATTTAAACAATACATACCCACTATTCCAGCCCTACAGAAAGTTCTGGAAGGAAAACTGCAACCAAAGGAAGTTAACCTTAACCAGAAAAACACAGGCAATAGATAACCCCACTTTACCAAATGTCAAAAGAAGAAAGGGGGGGGGGAGATCCACACACAATTCCACCACCAGCAACAAATCAAAAACAAACAAGAATTAGCAATCAATGGTCATTAATTTCCCTCAATATCAGTGCTCTTAACTTGCCAATAAAAAGACAAAGGCTAACAGAATGGATACAAAGACAGAATCCATCCTTCTGCTGCATACAAGAAATACACCTCAATGTCAAAGACAGACTTTACCCCAGAGTAAAGATTTGAGCAAAGATTTTCCAATAAATGGATCCAAGAAACAGGCTAGTGCAGTAATTCTAATATCTAACAAATAGGACTTCAAACTGAAACCTATCAAAAGAGATGAAGAATTTCATTGCATATTCATCACAGAAAAAAATCAATCAAAATGAGGTTTCAATTCTGAACATATATGCACCAAATACAAAGGCACGTGCATTCGGAAAAGAAACATTACTAAAACTCAAATCACACATAAAACTTCACACACTTACATTGGGAGACTTTAACACCCCACTCACACCACTAGACAGGACCACCAGACAGAAACTTAACAAAAAAACAAAGGAACTAACAGAAGTTATGACTCAATTGGGTTTAACAAATATCTATAGAACATTCCATCCAAACACAAAAGAAGATACTTTCTTCTCAGGCCACATGGGACCTTTTCTAAAATTGACCACATACTCGAAACATTGCAAATCTCAACAGATACAATAAAATTGGAGCAATCCCCTGTATCTTATTGGACCACCACGCTTTAAAGTTAGAATTCAACAACAACACAAACTGCAGAAATCACTTCCTGAATATAACACTACTAGCACAGACACTGAGATCGACAAATAGTAAATGGAACCTCCTGAAACTGAGAAGCTTCTGTAAGGCAAAGGACATAGTTAACAAGACAAAATGGCAGCCCGCAGAATGGGAAAAGATCTTCACCAACCCCACATCTGAAAGAGGGTTGATTTCTAAAATATACAACGAACTCAAGAAGTTAGTTATCAAAACACCAAACAATCCAGTTAAAAAGTGGGGTACATAACTAAATAGACAATTCTCCATAGAGGAATCTAAAATGGCTGAAAGACACTTAAGAAAGTGCTCAACATCCTTAGTCATCCGGGAAATGCAAATCAAAACAACTCTGAGACACCATTTTACTCCTGTCAGAATGGCCAAAATCAAAAACACCAATGACAGTTTATGCTGGAGAGGATGTGGAGAAAGGAGAACACTCCTCCACTGTTCGTGGGAGTGTCAACTTGTACAGTCACTTTGGAAATCAGAATGGTGACTCCTCAAGAAAATGGGAATCAGTCTACCACAAGATCCAGCAATTCCACTCTTAGGCATATACCCAAACGATGCACATTCACACAACAAAGATATCTGTTCAACTATGTTCATAGCAGCATTATTTGTAATAGCTAGATCCTGGAAGCAGCGTAGATGCCCCTCAACTGAAGAATGGATAAAGAAAATGTGGTACATTTACACAATGGAGTATTACACAGGGGAAAAAAAAAACAATGGAATCTTGAAATTCGCAGGCAAATGAATGGAACTAGAAGAAACCATTTGCATGAGGTAACCCAGTCACAAAAAGACAAACATGGTATGGACTCACTCACATACCTATATTAGACATAGAGCAAAGGATTACTAGCCTACAACCTACACCTCCAGAGAATGTAGGAAACAAGGAGGACCCTAAGAGAGACATACATGGTCCCCCAAATAAGGGGAAAGGGACAAGATCTCCTGAACAAATTGGGAGCACAGAGGGTGGGGGGGTGGAGGTGGGGTTGGGGGCAGAGGTAGTTAGGAGAAAGAGAAGGGGAGAAGATGATCAGGGAGGAGGACATGAGGGACCAGGAAGATTGACTCAGAGGAAGAATAGAGGAGAACAAAAAACGAGATACTTTAATAGAGGGAGCCATTTTAGGTTTAAAGAGAAATATGGCATTAGGAAAATGGCCAGAGATCTACAAGGATGACCCCAACTAACAATCTAAGCAATAGCAGAGAGGCTACCTTCAATGTGCTTCCCCTATAATGAGATTGATGACTACCTCATATGCCATCCTAGAGCCTTCATCCAGTAGCTGATGGAAGCAGAAGCAAAGACCTACGCATTGAGTGGAATTCCTGGAATTCAGTTGCAGAAAGGGAGTAGTGATGAGCAAAGGTGTCAAGACCAGGCTGGGGAAACCCACAGAAATAGCTGATCTGAACAAGGAGAAGCTCACGGACCTCAGAGAAAACAGCATAGGACAGAACCAGGTCCCCTGAGTGTGGGTGTCAGTTAGGAGACCTGGATAGTCTATGGGGCCCCTGGTAGTGGAACAGTATTTATCCCTAGTGTACTATCCCTAGTGTACAAATAGACAATGGGAGCCCATTCCCCATAGAAGGATACTCTCTCAGCCTAGACACACAGGGAAGGGCCTAGGCCCTGCCCCCAATGAGGTGACAGACTTTGATGATCTCCCATGGAAGGCCTCACCCTTTCTATGGAGCAGAAGAGGGATGGGATGGGGGCCGGTGGGGGGCATGGGAGCATGGGAGGGAGAGGGAACTGGGATTTGTATATAAAATAAGATTGTGTCTAATTTGAATAAAAATAAATAAAAAGCAGACCATTGGGAATCTGTGCATTATGTGGGTACTGGTCTACATCCAACATTTCTTTTGACAGAGAAGGCAAAATATGTTCATATATAGTTGCTTGCAAGCAACATGTTTAATGAAAAGACTATCAAAATTTTTAATTATGTTGACATGACAGAAAAGAAACTATTTTGAAGTCTTTTAAGATCTAAAATTCCTGTTGCAAATTTATGTAAGTCTACTTTATGCACATGGTCATCTCTTCCCTTCCTCCCGAAAGCCCACATGTCACCACCCCCTGCCCTTGCTTGGGTAAGCTCATCAAAGCTTTCACCTACCTCACTGGAGAGCCTCAAGTTATTCCGTCTGCCAGAGGGTGGAGGCGGTCCAAGGACTCTGGACCCGAAGGCAATATGGCAGACATCTTGACTTTTACTGTTCCGGATACTGCCTCCTGCTTTGTTGATGAACTGGTCTGTTAGAGAAAGTGAAGTAACAAACATTATGTTACCATACTTCTCAAAGTGCAGTTCAGATGTCACAGAGTTTGAATCAACTCCTATTCAAAATGAAATAGCGTCGGATGAACAGATAAGGCATGAGAACAGAGTGTTGTAAGTTGGGAGGGTGCTGGCACTCATTAGATTCCACTTATCAAACATAGCCATGAAGCCCTGCATAGAAGGCTCAAAGAAGTGAATCAGCTGTGTGCCAAGAAGGAAAAGTGAAAGGAAGCACTTGCCACCCTGGAAGGGACCCATCAGTTTACTTTCTGTCTAAAACCTTCAGGATTGCCAGGTTGCCCAATACATGTAGAATATGTTTTTAGCATTTTAAGGCTCCCCATGAGACTCCAGCCTCTCCTTCCAGAGGGTCTGGTCCCTATTAACTTTCTGAGATTGCCTGCCCTTCCCTGCCTCCATCCTTACTTGGGCACTTCCTTTTGGTAGGACATCCTACACTTGTCATTCTTGAAATATACAAGTTACTTTAAGACCGTTCACTTCATTCCCATTGCTCTGTGAACAGTCTGTGTGGAATCACACATCACTAGACGGCCCAAGATCAAACACTGTATTTGCCATTTGTGTGACTGAGAATCTCTAGGGAAATGCTCAAGAAAGCACAATTCAGTATTGTTTACTTGTGGTGAATAATTTTATTTAAATTGCTGACCTAAAAAGAAAATAATACCTATTTTGCTATTCTCCTAAAATAATTTTATTTAAATTATTTCCCTAAACAGAAAAACATATTATTATCTTTTTAAAAATGTGTACACATCACTTCTCAAATAATGGTGAGTACACAATTACCCTAGGTTCTCTTGTGACTGTTCCAGTGTTTATACCATCCTTTCTCCAAAATGCAGCGTGAGGTCTTACAGAAAGGGAAGCATATTGTCTCCTTTACATTACTTCACTTAGATTCCTCAGTGGCTTCCCAGTTGTTCTCAGCCCTTATCACCTGTAAACACCTGTTTTGACATTTCCTACTCTTTCCACATTCTGGTTTTCTCAATTCTTCCCAAGGCATTGTTGCATGTTATCCCTAGGATAAGGAGGCACATCCTCCCGCTTTATCTTTATGTCTTAGTCATCATTTCCTCAGTATTTTCTCTGGGTCTTCCTCAGGTTGATAATTTCCTTCATCAGAGAACTTGGTGGAAATTCACCTTTCCACATCTCTATAGCATTCCCTGAGTGTGTGTTCCAGTTGATGCATAGAGGGGGCATCTAATTCCTTTTTGCTAAGGAAAATGACTCATACTGAGTCAAAGGGAAAGCGGATTAAAAAAAAAAAAACTCAGTTCTAGTTTTGATTAGAATTTTTTAAAAAAAGGCCAATTGGGTTTTTAATGTGCTAGTTAACAAGGAGGATGTGAAAGCTAGCAACTGGCCCCAGTTAGGTGAGGCCCTAAATGTCAACAGGGCTATCCTGACAATCTCATGCCTGTTGGGTGACATGCAAAACTTCCTACCACTGTATGTTTGCATCTGTATTTTTCCATCCACTTATAAATGTCCATTTGCATCAACAGAACACAGTTTCTCAGGTTGAAAAGAGAAAAAAAAACTACACTCAAATTCTAGGCTATTTGTAAAATTCATTACAGATACCATTTGTGTTTTTGATAATCAAGTAGAACACAGCCAAGATGAATTGTTGTCTTCTAACGTTGGTTTAACTGAAGAAACGGCTACTGAAGTGTAAGGAGAGGCTGGTGGTATATATGTGGACTTATGGAGGATCTGTACCCTCATGTCCAGCCCTTCTCTGCCTGAGAACTGTCCAGTTACAAGCTCATCTTTCTTTTCGAAAATACCTCACAAGGACAATTTCTTTGTTTTGTTTTCTCCTCACACTCGTCATCTAAATTTAGTTTCCTTCCAACCAATTGAAGTTCTTTTGTGTGAAACCTAGTTTGATAAATGGAAAACAATTGACTTAATTTTATCAAAACTATGGATGCAATATAAGAGTGAAACAAGGATTGGGGGTGGGGAGTTTAGTAACCACACTGACAAAGTTTCAGCCACAATATAAAAAAGAATAAACATAGTTGATAAACTATACTTACACTTTGAACTTTTTCATTTGAATTTTTTCATTTTTTAGAATTTCTATACGTGAGTACTATTTTTATAATATTTCCATACCTCCTTCCTTCTTTAACTCCTACCATGGCTCATACCCATGTCCATTCAAATTCATGATCTCTTCAATTATTGTTACACATATGCATACATCTATATATAACATACACACACTCAGTTGCATATGCATACACATACAAAGCCTACAGAGTCTATTTAGTATGGCATGTGTTTAGGAATGATACTTGAGATTAGATAACTCACCAGGGAGCTTGTCCCTTTCAGCAGTCACTGATTGCCTGTAGCTCTTTATCTAGAGGTGGGACCTAGAGAAACTTCCTCCATCCATACTGGCATGTCAACTGTTGTTGCCATTATACAGGTCTTTTCTATGTAACAACATTGCTGAAAATTCATGGGTGTACCTTCCTCATTATGTCTAGAAGAAATTGTCTAACAGCAAGGCAACCTGGTCCTATGGCTCTTGCTACACCCAGCTCCCCAATGTTTTTGTGAGTCTTAGGTGTAGGGGATGTGTTACAGATTTGCCAATTTGGGATAGCACCCTCATGGTTATTTATTTTCTGCATTTTCACCAGTTGTGAAAATACTTACAAAAATAAGCTTCATTGATGATGAACGAGAGACCTACTTATCTCTTGGTATAAGTATTATTAGAATACAACATGGAATTTTATTATTTTAGGCAGCTGACTAGGTTTACAAAATCAGGCACAAATTCACTATTGAGTGAACCTTAAATGCAATTAGAAAGCTGATAGTTATCCCTAAAATATGTATCACTACTTTACTGTTGGGGATACCTTGCCAGGCTAGTTATTATGCTTCATAGGCTGGACAGCCAGGCAGGACTAATGATGACTTTTCTCTGTGGAAAGCTTTCATAGCACCTTCTGATACAATGAGACCTAGTCATTAGGTAGGAAGCTTTCAAGTGAGTTCTAGCTTGAATCCTCCAAGTCCTGTGTCTAAAGAGTATGGCGCCTACAGTAATAAGCCCCAACCTTTGCCTTCTAGGTGGCAATCAAGGGCAATAGGCTATCTTGTTCCAGACCCTCTTGGACTCTCCCATAATTGATGAATTGAAAGAAGGTTTCTCATGCCTGGTACTGGGTGTTTTGTTAGACAGTCTCTGGCTCATGTTTTGAGTATTATCATCCCAAGTGCTGCAACTTCATTTAAACTCTGCACACACACACACAAGAAAAAGAGAGAGGGGGGGAGAAAGACAGACAGACAGACAGACAGACAGACACACACACACACACACACACACACACACACACACACACACACACACACACACACAGAGAGACAGAGACACAGAGAGACAGAGTAACACACTATGTTTCAAAGTATGCTTTTAGAATAATATTCCTCAGTGGGTTTTTCAAGTATCATTAATGTTATTGTCTCTTCTCTCTTCCTCTCCCTTTTATATTAACATCCCTCCCAGCTCCCAGTTAAAGTTACACCCCCATCCCATTTACTTCTTCCTTGCAGCCATGTTCTTAAAGGAGTCTTTTACTCAATAATGAACATGAAGTGATTACTAAAGATGCAGTTCAATCTGAAATGATGCCATCTTAAATCATGGAAAACTAGTGTTAGGGGTTGCCCACACAGTCTATATATGAAAGTTTGTATTCCAGCTGGCTGGGACCACACCCAAGTGTTGGAGGTGGCAAGTCTAGGTGTGACCTTGAGTATTCAGAATGGGGCTTTTAACAGCAGAAACCATGTCCTAGCATCTGGCTTGGCAGCTGCAGGGGGGCCTCCCAAAAGTAAGCAGTTTGAAGCAAACAGTTTTAACAGAAGCTAAGGTAAGCAGTTAGCTGGAGAGGGTTCTGTACAAACAGGCAGTTTAACACAAGCTGAGACAGGTTAGTTAGGACATCCTGACCTTGAGTTCCTTGAAAGAGCTGGGTAGTTTTCCATGGGATTCTTTAGCAAGGAAATAAAATTCTAGTTATACCTGAAATGGCCTCAGCAAGAATACAAAATGGGGGAATCGCTGTATGTTTTGCCCTGTTACACTAGATAATATTCTAGATCTTAGAAAATTTATTGTAAAGATTCATTACAGAATAATGTACCACAGTATATTTAAATTTAAGAATTTTTTTAAAAAATCAATTTTTGGCTATAAAGAATACAAATATTCCATTATTTAAGATACCTTTAAGCTTGATACCACAATGAACACATCAGTTGTGTAAGTCCTTTTTTTGTCTAATAATTCACTGCTTAGAATCATATTAACTGTCACAAGTAATTCCCTTTAATGTGCATTATGTTACACACTTGCTAGCATAGGTTCCTAATTTAAACCTACAAGGCAATGTAATTTAGGATTTTGGTATCTAAAATAAAAAGAAGGGACAAAATTTCTTTAACAAAAAATTCTTAATAGAAGGAAACCATAAGCAGAAATGCATGTGCTTTGAATTTTAAAAGTAGCTATTTTAAAAGCTGGTATCAATCTGCATAAAATGAGGTTAAATATCAAGATTAGATTAAAATCATGCTTGAGGCGTTTCATTTTCTTGAGTTTGTGGAAAGTGAACTTGGTGTAAGCCAGGGATTTAACATTAATTATTTTGCTATTTTACTGAGAAGTGCATGCCTTTGTCATTAGGTTGCAAAACCTGAGGGTGTACTCTCTAATTGTCTTTTAGAACAAATAAACATTTTTTTTGTCTCAAGATACAATGCTCTAATTATTATAGTCATTTAAGCTTGCAAGGTTTTCAAAGCTTAGGCAGGCAGATCTACTACCTTTCAGCTTTCACACTGAGGGGCCAGATCCAACACTTTCTTTCTTTTTTTTTTTTCTCCTTTTTTTAATTTAAATAAGAAACAAAATTGTTTTACATGTCAATCCCAGTTTCCTCTCCCTTCCCTTCTCCCCTGCCCCCTCCCCTGTCAACTAAGACCCTACCTATCCCATACCCTTTCTGCTCCCCAGGGAGGGTGAGGCCTTCCATAGGGGGCCTTCAGAGTCTGTCATATCTTTTGGGATAGGGCCTAAGGCCTCCCCCTTGTGTCTAGGATCAGGGATCATCCCTCTATGTGGAATGGGCTCCCAAAGTCCATTCCTATGCTAGGGATAAGTACTGATCTACTACAAGAGGCCCCATAGACTTACGAGGCCTCCTCACTGACACCCACGTTCATGGGGTCTGGATCAGTCCCATGCTGGTTTCCCAGCTATCAGTCTTCGGACCAAGAGCTCCCCCTTGTTCAGGTTATCTGTTTCTGTGGGTTTTACCAGACTGCTCTTCACCCCTTTGCTCATCACTCTTCCTTCTCTGCAACTGGATTCCAGTTCAGTTCAGTGTTTAGTTGTGGGTGTCTGCTTCTACTTCCAATCAGCTGCTGGATGAAGGCTATAGGATAGCATATAAATTAGTCATCCATCTCATTATCAGGAGAGGGCATTTAAGGTAGCCTCTCCTCTGTTGATTAGATTGTTAGATGGTATCATCCTTGCAGATCTCCAGACATTTCCCTAGTGCCTGATTTCTCTTTAAATCTATAATGGCTCCCTCTATTATGGTATCTCTTATCTTGCTCTCCTATATTCTTCTCCCAACTCCATTTTCCTGCTCCCTCATGTCCTCCTCACCTCTCCTCTTCTCCCCTTCTCATTCTCCTAACTCCCTCTCCCCTCCCCCCATGCTCCCAATTTGCTCAGGAGATCTTGTCCCTTTCCCCTTCTCCAAGGAACCAATTATGTCTCTCCTAGAGTCCTTGTTTCCTAGCTTCTCTGGTGGTGTGGATTATAGGCTGGTAATCCTTTGCTCTATGTCTAACATCCATAGATGAGTGAATACTGAACCTATTAGAATCGAAGTGGGAAATGCCCTTGAACGAATTGGTGCAGGAGATGGCTTCCTGAACATAACACCAGTAGCACAGACACTGAGATCGACAATTAATAAATGGGACCTCCTGAAACTGAGAAGATTCTGAAAGGCAAAGGACATAGTCAGCAAGATAAAACAGCAGCCCACAGACTGGGAAAAAAATCTTCACTAGAGGGCTGATCTCCAAAATTTAAAAAGAACTCAAGAAGCTAGTTTCCAAAACACCAAATATTCCAATTAAAAAGTAGGGTACAGAACTAAATAGAGAATTCTCAATAGAGGAATCTAAAATGGCTGATAGACACATGAGAAAGTGTTCAACATCCTTAGTCATCAGGGAAATGCAAATCAAAACAACTCTGAGATACCATCTTACTCCTCTCAGAATGGCTAAAATAAAAAAAAAACACCAATGACAGTTTATGCTGGTGTGGATGTGGAGAAAGGGGAACACTCCTCCAATGCTGGTGGGAGTAAAAACTTGTACACTTTGGAAATCAGTATGGTGGTTCCTCAGGAAAATAGGAATCAGTCTACCACAAGATCCAGCAATTCCACTCTTAGGCATATACCCAAAAGAAGCACATTCACACAACAAAGATATCTGTTCAACAATGTTCTTAGCAGCATTATTTGTAATAGCAAGAACCTGAAAGCAGCCTAGATGCCCCTCAGCTGAAGAATGGATAGAGAAAATGTGGTACATTTACACAATGGAGTACTACTCAGTGGAAAAAAACAATGGAATTTTGAAATTCTCCGGCACATGGATGGAACTAGAAGAAACCCTTCTGAGTGAAGTAACAAAAAGACAAACATGATATGGATCCAACATTTTCATCTACCATTTCACAATCAACTCAGAATGAAACATGGGACCAGGCTCCAGATTTTGTGTTAATTTTTATTTTAGTTCATCCTTGTTGTTCTATAGCATGTATAAAACATGAGCAAAGGTTGATTCTAGTATGGCAATAATATTTTGGAGAAGGCATCTGACATTTTTAAGCCTTATTTCTTCATTCCTAAAATTGGGATAACAATGTACTTAAGTCATGACATTTTTTGTTAAAATTATATGAAACTAGACATGTCCCATACTTCATGTTGTGTCTTAGAGGGAGTAAATACTTAGTAAGATTTGCTAGTATCCTCTATCTTGAATATTACCCAATGCTTACAAGATCTATTTACTTTCATTTCTTCATTTCTTCATTCATTCTTTAGTAGTGACTAGATGCTTAACCTGTTTGACAATGAGTGAGACAGGGAATAAGATGGAACACTATCTCATTCAATAAGCTTATTACAGTCTTATGGGAGACATCAATGTTTAAGCAAGAAATTAATACACAGTTCAATGATTATGATTATAGAAAGAGTTTACAAAGGAAAAGTATGAAATGTTCTAACTATGCTCAGTAGGGGGTTGGTATCCAAACTCTGGGGTCAAGGGAATCCTTTGACACCTGAAGGATGATAGATGTCACAGATACCTACAGTTCTCTGTGATGCTCTTACTCTACAGAAGAAGAAATTAGCTCACAGTCTGAATAGGGGCTCAAAAACCAAGTTTATATTCACTTGTCCCCTCCCTTTTAAATTACACATGATGCTGCCCTCATTTAACAATGGGTCAGTTACATCCATCTAACTAAAACTGTTTAATATCTCAAAAATGGATGATTAATGATTATATTTATAGGTACCAAAAATTCATGAATGTTATAATCCAATGTGTGTCTAGGGGATTACTGAGATCTACGAGGAACTAAGCAGCTAACATATGGCTTAAAGTCCTATCTTAAAGGGAAAAAACACTGGGGGAGAGATTAAGAGGACAAACTGAAGTGGCTGGAAAGCCTGGCAAGTAAGGCATTCCAAAAGCTCCTTGTGGGATATGGGGTAACCAGATAATTTGAGAGTCTAAGCCCCGTACAAAGTATTCAATCCAATGCTGGTTTTAGAATGTTGGAGAACTGTCAGTCTACAAGCCATGGAAGTATGATGAAAAGAAAAGCAGATAGGTAAATGCCTCAAGCAGCAAAGGTCCTGGGAGACTACAATCTAACTTCAACTTTTGCAAATAATTAAAACCAGTATGTAGTCTTATCTCATTAATACAAAAAGTTTATGATACTTTTGAAAGGCAATAAAATAATATTGAAAACTACAATTAGATTGTATCTTTCTGTGTTGAACTGGAGTAGGACCGTAGGCAGTGTGTGTGTGGAGCTGGGTCGGTTCTGCAAGATACAAGGCAGTGTGCAGGATACTAGTTTTCTCCACAAGGCATGAACTAGCCTAGTTTTTATTCCTATGCTTCATGCAGAAAAATAAAACTAATTTAAGTTTTACTTTGAGAAAGCTTTCCATTCTGAATAAGGAGCACAGTTTATTTGATCCAGGATTTGTGTTGGAACTAAGGCATTTTTCCATAAATCCAGCAGGCTTTTGGGAGATAGTCTTCTAATTTAGTTTTAGTGCTTGAAACATAGTAACATCTCACTAAATGTTAGCTTTGATTATGACCACGATGAATTGTTGGTAAATATCCATAGAGTTTAAATTATTTAGTTAGCACTGTTTTATTCATTCATTTGATCACCCAGTCAACAACTATTTCCTGTGCTCCTTGTAAGTATTAAGGTACTAAGCACTGTTAGGTGGTAGGGAATATAACCATAAGTGGGATCCCTGTGATGTCTCCCCAAAACAACATCCATCCATCCATCCATCCATCCATCCATCCATCCATCCATCCATCCATCATCAATTGTGTGTGTGTGTGTGTGCCCGCATGCACGCACATGCATGCGCGCACAAGTGTGCACCCATACAGTGTGCTTGTGGAGGTCAGAGAACAACATGTAGGACTCAGTTCTCTCCTACCATATGAAGTTCAGGGGACAGAAGTCAGGTCTGGGTAGCAAGCACATTTACTTACTGAGCCATCTTGTTAGACTAGGATCCCTATAATTTTTTTGGAAAATAACTAGTAAACATGAACAAGAAAATATCAGGTGGTAATAAACGTGCAGAAAGTAAAACAAAGCAATGTGGCAGGATCTGAAGCTTAGGGGTTACTGGAAGATATTGATGAATATAGAGAACAGTCATTAGTGATAATGTATCTAAAAATATTCATAATAGCCAGAAACTGGACACAGATGAATGTAAAAAGAATTGTACATTTATACAATGGAGTGTTACTTTAAAAAAATGAAATTTTCAGGCAAATTGATGGAACTAGGAAAAATCACCCTGAGTAAGGAGGCATCTCAGACTCAGAAAGATGAATATAGTCGCTTACATGTGGATGAAGTCAATGATAGTCAAGCTACAAGGATCTAGAGGGAACAGATACATCTCACTAGGAAAGGTAAATAGAATAGATAGTTATGGATGTATGACAGGGGACTAGAATTGGACGATTAAGTAGATAGGTGTGGAGCAGATTTAGGGAGGGAATACAGGGAGATGCAACAAAAATTAAGGGATGTTTGAAGGATAGTATGGAAACTTAATACAGTAGGAACTTCCTAACACACACACACACACACACACACACACACACACACACACACACACACACACACAGAGAGAGAGAGAGAGAGAGAGAGAGAGAGAGAGAGAGAGAGAGAGAGAGAGAGATGATCTAAATGAAATTGCCAAATAATGGGGGAGACAGTACCAACTGACCATCTCTTGCTATCAAATGAAGCTTCCAGTACTGAGTTTATGTTACATCTAATTGAGTTGTTGGCCAAAGGAGCACCATGGAAATCCCCAAATGACCTAGGTTGTTGCCAAGACTATAGGTTGCTTCCCATAAACTGACAGTAGGGTGCCACAGCTGAAGATAACATCTACCGCACAACTCACTGAAGATGGAGATGTCAAGCTGGTGCCTACATATAGGATTCACCTCTATGCTACAGTGTATTTGGTACAGGAACATGTTTCACACACTCGCTAAAGAGAAACATGAACACCAATTCAGCCAAAAACCTTTAATCTACAAGGGTGTATTACCTGCAAGATATGCTAGGGCAACGGTGGCACAAAATTGTGGGAGTTACCAATGGATTTGACTTAAAGCATATTAGATGAAACCGATACCTGACACTGCTTGGATTGCTAGGAACCTAAGACTTGATAGCCCAGGGATCTGGACTAAATAATACTGGACTAAAAGAAAAATATATTGCCATACTGATTCCACAGAGGCTGTACAAATTTTTATTCCCACCAGCAATGGAGGAATGCTCCCTTTTTTCCCCCACATCCTCTCCGGCATAAGCTGTCATTGGTGTTTTTGATCTCAGCAATTCTGATTGGTATAAGATGGTATCTCAGAGTTGTTTTGATTTGCATTTCCCTGACGACTAAGCATATTGAACATTTCCTTAATGTCTTTTTGCCATTTGAGATTGTTCTGTTGAGAATTATGTTTAGATCAGTACCCTTTTTTTTTAAATTGGATTATTTGGTAGTTTGATGTCTAGTTTCTTGAGTTCTTTGTATATTTTGGAGATCAGCCATCTGTCAGATGTAGGATTGGTGAAGATCTTTTTCCATTCTGTAGGCAGCCGTTTTGTCTTGTTGTGCTTTATCATGATCCTTGTGGTATGGTCATCACCCCCAACCAGCAGGAAGCAGCTTGGAATGAATGATGCCCAAATTCCCAAATATTGTTTATAAATGTTTGTTTTCATTTAAATGGGGTTGGTTATAAATGGTAATGATCACAGTCAATCTCTTTTTAAAGGAAAAAGGAGGAATAGGATATTGAAATGAACACTTTACATTGGTATGGATTTTCACTTATTGATACAAATTTAAGGTTAATTTTGTTATATGTAAATTTCTCCTCTTGTTTGGTATTGTGTTTATATAAATCTTTTAAAATGTAATGCATAATTAAATACAGATTGATATAGTCAGGTACAATACTCAAAATTTACAGTTAGGTTAGTTAGGTTTTCTAGATATACAGAGATGTATTTGAGATGATAGATATTCTTGAAACCTTTCAAGAGAGGTTTCAACTTACAGAGATATATAACATTTTAAATGGTTTAGGGTTTTTCATGACAATGACACACAACTTCTCCTGGCACACCAATTTTGTCGGAAAGGAGGATGGGCATCAAAGAAACTCAATATGGAGTTTGCCTTCAACATGGCAAGATTAGCCATTTGGGCAAGAAACTGCTCTTGCCTGGACTATTTGAGAAATTGGACATGCAGGACCCACAAGAAAGTGACTGCCTAACTTGTAAAACAAGACAGTCCTGAAGGGTTCCTACTTCATGGAGAAGTCTGCCAGACACACTGTGGCCTATAGGCTGACGATGGATGCTCCAACATTAAGAGGAAATTTGGGTTACTGTCCAGGTAGCGAGATGTCTCTGTCAGACCTAGAGTTTATATATTATCCTTCTGTGGTCTTTGATGGAGTTGAAGACAGATAGTTATGGTTATACTTTTCTTTAGTTATTATAAAAGATAAGCTGCATATAAGACTTTAGACTCACAAAGATAGGATAGATGATAGAATATTTTCTTTAAAATTTTGCTAAATGTTAATGGACTAAATATTGTAAATATAGTTCTTACTTGATAACTGTTTTGTTATATATTTTACTTTGTTAATATTAAACCCTTCTTTTTATTTAGATAGAAAAGAGGAGATCATGGGGGAAGTTCTTCTGTGTATATGTTTGTCTTATTGGTTGATAAATAAAATACTGTTGGTCAATAGGGAAGCAAGACTAGGTGGGACTAGGAGAGAAGAAGGATTCTGGGAAATGTAGTAGGGGAGTTGCCATGTGATCTCCAGGAAGAGAGGATGCAAGGTCGGCATTCTTGGTAAGATAAGTGTTTATAAAATATATAGATTAATAGTTATGGTTGATACTTATGACAGAGCTAACAAGTGAGAAATCCTAGTCACTGGCCAGCAGTATTGTAACTAACATAAGACCCTGCATGTTGTTTGGGGGTCCTAGTGTGGCAGTGGGGCTCGGGCGGCTGGTGGCAGGAGTTATCATTACAATAACATTAAAGACAATTGATATTGTCTTTAAAAGCCCCTTGTGCTTAATGCTTGGGGCTACCCTTGGTTCCCGAATACCTGAGTGTAGTCCCAGATGACTGGAATAAAGACTTTCAGTAGGGAATAGACTGTGTCTGAGGGGTCTTCTCTGGTAGGCTCCCTGTAACAGAGCAAAGATTTTTCTCCCACTGTGTATGCCATTTCTTAATTTAATCAATTATTTCTTTTGCTTTAATTTCTTATCATCACATTTGTCGACTGTTGATCTTATTCCTTGAGCCACCGGAGTCTTTTTTTCAGAAAGCCCTTGTATAGGCCTATATCTTGAAGTATATTCCTACCAACAGTTTCAGTCTCCCATCATATATTAATATCTTCCATCATTTTGAACTGATTGATGTAGGTGAGAGACAGGGATCTAGAGTCATTCTTCTACACCTGAATATCCAGCTTTTCCCACAGCATTTGTTGTAAAGGCTATCTTTTCTCCATTGTATGTTTTTGATATCTTTCTAAAAGAAATATGGTGGCTGTAACTATATGGTTTTTCTTTGGTCCTTCATTCCATTCTGTTTATCTATATACCTACTTTTGTGCCAGTACCACAATGTTTTTGTTACTGATGTTCTGTGGTAGAACCTGAAATCAGATATATTGATATCTCCACCACTGGGCCTTTTGTTCAAGACTACTTTAGTTATCTGGGGTCTGTTGTGCTTTGATAATAAAATTTAGGATTCATTTCTTGTTTCTATTCATGTGAAGACCATCACTGGACCTTTAATAGGATTTGCATTGAATCTTCAGATTGGTTTTGGCAATATAGCATTTTGACAATATTAATTCAACTGACTCATGAATTATGGGAAGTACCTTGGCTTTTAGTACAGCATATACTAATTCATTTCCCTTTTAGGTTTTTCTGTTTCACAGTAGAATATGATTGTTGGTTTGAATCTTGCTTTCATAAAATGGATTCCAAACAAGACATCTAATACCAAAGACAGTTTGCTGATTCATTCTCTTTCTTCCTTCCCTCTGTCCCCCCTCAATTCCTCCCTCCCTCTTTTGTCTTCTAGATGGATTAATTCACAAGTCTGCAGCTATGGTAGGAGGTAGAATATCAGTTTCCTCTTATTTATAAAGAAAGTGAAAACCCAGTAAGATGGCTGTTGTGAGAAGGGAGACAATAGGGAAAAGCACCTTCCAATTTTTAAGTAAATTACTACTTTTGATTTGTGTTCAGTGGGCCACTGTATCTTGTCATTAATGCTGAATGCTTCATTTCAATAGCCAGACCACATTCTCTGGTTCAAATAAACTGGGGTTCCATTAATGAAAGTAAGATTATCAGATTCCACAGTCCTAAAGTCATTAGCTAATGTGCAGAGGGAGTTGACAAAGACAACCGGGGTAATGTGGAGCTTTTTGGAAAGGCTGACTTCTTAGAAACAGTGATTTTATTAATTCCATTCAATGTTCTTGATTAAGCACTATAGCATTCAATAAAACAGTTAAAAACTCTAAGGTTTCTTTCTTTCTTTCTTTCTTTCTTTCTTTCTTTCTTTCTTTCTTTCTTTTTTTTGGTGGTGTGAAAATCCACAGGAAATGGCTATTTCTCTTGAGGTCTCATTGGGATCTCTCAATATGTGCATTTATGATAAAATATGAAAATTTACATGACCAATACACAGCCAATTATATGAGCACATATTCATTTTCTCATGCAATTCAAATCTCATTGTGGGAGTTCACACACCAGAAAGAGATGAAAACAAGTAGTTCAAATAAAGACACATCTGCTGGCTATCCACATTTAAAAATCTGCCCTTGGGCATAATCCTCAGAAATATCATTCAAATCAAACACTTGCACAGAGAGCAAAAGTTATTAATACATTCATTTCTACTAAGTTTTAAAGTTCACATATATGAAAATCAGCTACTGAAATGTATTTGTAGAAAGAGAACCATACAGTACCATGTGTGTTCATGTCATCTTGCCTATCAAGCATGTGCAATGAGATTGACGTAAGAGACAGTATCAAAATGGATTACAATGGATATAATTGGTACTCACAAAGAAAAAGTAATATTCTCATGGATCTCACCAATTCATGTTTCTGTATACATGATGTAAGTTGAATTGACTATTATTATGCATTAAAAGTACACAATTTACAGAAGAAATATCAATATCCCCCTCTGTAAGTTTGGCTTGAATATAGCCTATGGAAATGTTCTGTTTAGTTGTAACATTGATGGAATTAGTATTTATCAAATCTTATTCAGTTTAAGCACCTCTGAGAGCTTTACCAAAGATAACAATGATAGTGTACATTGACTTGTATTTATTTTAAAGGCAGTTTATAAAACATTCAGCTGGAAGTACAGAGGGTTAAAAAAAAGATCATTTGCAATCATGTCATCATCATATGTGACACAACTTAAGTCATTCCTGTTATTGAAAATTATCAAAGGTACAGATATGTTGTTTGTTACTGAAAATACTCTACCTGCATTCTGAGGCCAATCTTAAGATTAAACTGTCACCTGAAAGGTAATGATCTTACTTTTATACTTTTATGTTTTTCCATGGCTCCCTAACAAACATGGCTTGCACAAAAATCTATTTCTCTTTGTGTTTAGATGTATAACTAATACACATATTTTCACTATTTGCCTCATTGCTAGCAGAAAGTCCTACTCAAAGTGCGTAATTATGAAGCAGGTGAGGTTTGAAATATACACTCCCTCTGCTTTTCTATGAGTTTTGGAATGATGCAATTAAGGGTTAACAGTATAGCGCGTGCGTGCGTGCGTGCGTGCGTGCGTGCGTGCGTGTGTGCGTGCGTGTGTGTGTGTGTGTGTGTGTGTATTTGACAAAAGGACAAAAGAGGTCCAGTTCTTTAGGGATATGTAACTTTTGGCATATAACACTGATTAAGATTGACAAAAAAATGCATGTGATAAAGAGCTCATGCTTTCAACTTTCATCACAAATACCTACTTTTTCCTCTTCTAATCTGACTTCCTTTTAAGCTCTGACCACTTTCTGGACAATACATGTTATGTGGGAAGCCACAAATCCAGCCACATCCCCCTTCAGCTTCTCTCAGTGCCACTGCTTTCTACTGGTCCAAGTCCTGACAGTCTGGAATCCTGCTGTTGAATGCAGCTTCCTAAAACATTACCATCTCTTTAGTGAGGGACAAGAAACACTCCCACAGTGTACTTCTAACACAGCATTTCATTACTCAAGCTGTTCCTTAAATTAATCCTATGAATAATGGTCCAAAAATTTGCTATTTCTTGCTTTTACTCAGTCTTCTGCCCTAACATATTTCCATAAATCTCTTACCAATTTCTTATAAGAGCATATTGTAAATACATAGATATGCATAGGATATTTTCAGGATCTACTTCTACAGATGATTTGTCACGGTGACTATCCTTTAGCATCCTTTGAATTACCTCCCTTAATTTCTGTGTTACTTGAAACCACATACTTTCCCAGTCTGAGTGATACAGCTGCATATAACAATCACGAGAGGAGGAAAAAACAACCACCAAAACAAATCAGACTAGCCAAATTAACTAAGGGTTTCTATGGGGAGAGTCCATACAGCAGGAAAAACATGTTTTGTACTGTTAAATGTTTAAACTTTAAAATGTTTCAGGGGTTCAAACATCTAGGGAATTGAGCTTATATTGGGTCTGATATTAAGGTGTTTTATTTTCATTGATTTGGTCAGCTGGTATGAGGTCTGTTTAGAGGTAAAATACTGGAAGTCTTAGAATATTTTGTTTAGTTCACAGGCTTCCAAAAACTCATTTGAGACTATTTAAAAATGAATGATATGTATTCAGGCAGGGCAACACTGTCCAGAACTGAACAGAAGTTTCCTTTTTTAAACTGACAGTGTAGTTCCAGTTGGCTGCAGTCCTGTTACTCCCTACAGATCCTTCACAGAGAAGCTTTACCTGTCTTGTACTGTGGTACTTGAATAATAAAGTAACATTTTCTGTAGAGGGATAACTACCCTACAGAAAAGCATTGTTGCATGTCTCTCCCTACCTTCTCCTTTCCCCCAATAAATCACAGTGCAGAAGTAGAAAGGGTTCTTCATTTTAGTTGTCTGCCTGGGCTATCAGTGAACCGAGTTTGCAGGCCCTGGCCTTGTATACTGGCAGTACTGTGGAAGAAGGAGACTTAGGGAGGTCTCTAGAGGAAAACATCTTGCCAGGGGAAGGGTGCACATATGCTTACAGGAACCTCAGTGCCTACCTGATTCTGCTGATTGTACTCGATGACCTCCAAATTTTATTTCAGTTTGGCAGACTTTTGTCATGTTTAGCAGCTGTGTGACATGAGGAACATCTGTTGCAAGTTGACAGCTTCGTGGAATCATATCTGTGGGTTCATCTGTAGAAGGGGAATACAATACCCAATGTGAAATGAAGAGCATCCATGCTCCAAATAAAAACCATTTCTGATAACTGAGTAAACTCTATAATGAAACCAAATAGAGCAAAATCATTTTATAGTACAACTTTGAACAAATTATTCAACTTTTAGCCCTGATGTCTGTAGAAAGAGCATGGCATTTCTAGGTAAGAGGGAGACTAGAAACTAGACTCCCTTTTCCCCTGTCAGTGGGACCCAGTATCTATCCCTGGTGCATGAGCTGGCTTTCTGGAACCCATTCCCTACGGTAGGATGCCCTGCTCAGCCTTGATACAGAGGACAGAGGTTTGGTCCTGCCTCAACTTAATATGTCAGGCTTTCTTGACTCCCTAATGGGAAGTGTTTCTGAGGAGTGGTTGGGGGGCTGGGGGAGGTGGGGGCATTAGGAGGAGGGGAAGGAGAGGGAACTGTGGTTGCTATGTAAAATGAATAAAAAATTAAAAAACAAAAAACAAAACAAAACAACAACAACAACAAAACAAAACAAAAAAACCGCCTGTTTGTAACCTGTGGAGAAGAGTCCCAATTAGTAATGACTCTTACAAAAGAGCTAAACTTAGGAAACAAACAAAAAATAGTGGGAAAACAAGACAGTTACTCAGAGAAAAAAATAAGCTGAGGAGAGAGATACAAAATCCTCTGCATAGAAGTAGTCAAGAGTGGTCATCAGCTTGTGCTGACTTAACATGGATGCCAGAAGAATTGTGATCAGGAGATGTAGCAAGATCATGTTCTGAGGGCAGAGAGAAGCTCAGAATTGTGCTGGCTGTGAAGACAGTCACACAATTGTTGCAAGGGAACATGAGCTGAGATTATCCACAAGTTGAGCATAATATAGTGACCCCTGTCACTACCTAGGCAAGCAGCATCATGGGAACCCAAGAAATGCAGCAAACCTTACACAGTCTGGCCAGCAAATGCAAGCTTTCTCATGTAAGAACCATGGGACAGTGGTGATTAAAAAAAAAAAATCTGAGATCCTGCTGGTAAAGTGAACACCCCGGAAGCATACACTCAAAAGGAAACATGAAGGAGAGAATCATTCAGACTACTTCAGAGGTCTAGCCACAGAAAGATCCTAGGAAAGCTTTAATCCCTAGCACAGCAGGATGGGACTGGAGCAGGCAGGCAGGGGAAGGGTGCCAGACAGGGGTGATTTCTGCAGTCTTACACAGAAGATCTTCTGAGCAGGGAGGGCATATATGATTTAAGTCATTTGATTTACTGAGACTAGTAGCCCTTCCCTATTAACAGGGCTATTAGGTGAAATCACCCCAGAAGAAACCAACATCAATGATGTAGTGGGACAGAGCAAAGGTTCCTTCATCTTGTTTTAACTGGAGCCATCTTTGATATAGCCTGAAACTGACTCCTCCTGTACCACTTTTCTATCCCCACTGTGATAGAAACACTGTTCTAGAAAATCGGGGTTAAATACCTGAGCTAGTTACATGTTTTTGGCTTCTGTTAAACTGCTTGCTTGCCTCATGCAACTGCCAACCAGGATGCAGTTTTTCTGTGTTCTTTGCTTTTAGAAGCTCCCTGTAAAATGTACTGGAGATAGCTCTGTGAGAAGTGTTTCTAGGCAGGCCCAGGCTAGCTTAATACAGACTCTCACTCAATTTGGACTTTGGTTGTGCTGTGTGGTCTTTGGGTCTCTATCCTAAAACAATAGTACCTTCTGACTTTATTTTTTTAATTGACATTTTCAGAAAGACTATTTTATGTGCATGGTTGTATTAGCTGCATGTATGACTGTGCACCACATGCATGCAGTAGGTTGGATCCCCTGGGCAGGATGCTTGTGAGTCACTGATGATGTGGGTGCTGGGCATTGAACTCTGGTCTTCTGTAAGAGTAGCCAGTACTTTTAACTGATGGGCCATCTCTCCACCTCCTGTGACACCTTTTTGTACTTCAAATGTTTAGTTGTTTTGTTTTAGCTTGTATTTCACCCAAACAGGCTTTCATGACTACCCTTACTTGTTCTACAGTTAATCTGTAACATTTTCTTTGCTGTTTCTTCTTATAGTTCCCATTGATACCTTCTCCCTCTTAATATTCTTCATTCCCCTCACGCTCTTTTTCTTTCATTTTTTTCAAGACAGGGTTTCTCTGTGTAGTCCTGGCTATCCTTGGACAGCTGGCCTCGAACTCAGGGATCTGTCGTGGAACATTATTTTAACTGGGCAAAGTTGTGGTACATTTGTTTATACTGCAGAATACTACTGTGTAAAGGTGTGTTAATTTATTTGTGCAACGTTTGTTTAATGATGTAAGGATGTGTGTTTCCTTATGTAAAGATGTATTCCATTTGTTTCATCTTGACTGCCTAAGGCACCTGAATGGTCTAGTAGAGAGCTGAACAGTCAATAACTAGTCAGGAGAAAGAATATGTGGGGCTGGCAGAGAGAATAAATAGGAGGAGAAATATAGGCTTGAGAGAAGAAGAAAATAGTGAGAGAAGAGAGGAGAAAAGGAAGGAGATGCCCAGGCCAGAAGCCAGCCAGTCAGACATGAGAAGCAGTGAAAGTAAAATACACAGAAAGAAAAGAAGAAGGTAAAAAGCCCTGATGCAAAAGGTAGATAAAGAGAAACAGGTTAATTTAAGTTAAAATAGCTAGCTAGAATGAGCCTAAGCTAGGCCAAGCATTTAAAACTAAGAATAAGTCTTCCTGCCAGGATTTGGGAGCTGGTTGGTGGCCTAAAAGAAAAAGCCTGGAACAACATGTCTTTGCCTCCCAAGTGCTGGGATTAAAGGTATGTGCCCAAATATCTGGCTCTGTCTCCTTTTTAATTATTAATACCTTAAAAAAAACTATAGACTACAAAACACCAAGCCTATAATCTATATTTCCTCACCCTGAATCACTGTACCTCTCTCTGGACTGTGTTGGGACACTAGTGTCTTCTACTGCAAGTCAACCCATGGCTTTTGTCAAATCATTGTCTATCCTTCTTCATTGTTTCACTTTCAAATAGTAATGAGGAACATAAACTCAAGTGAAGACAACTCACTAGAAGGCTCACAAAAATTAAATGATTAAGCAAAAAGGGTGAAAAAAGTGAAAAATTAAAACTGGAGGACCTATCTATGCCAACACAAATTACACACACACACACACACACACACACACACACACACACACACACACACACACACCAGACATGAGAAGGCAAGCCACTATGACACTTTTTACAAATTCACAGCTCCCCAATACCAGAAACCCAAGATAGTGAGATGCGAGAAGTAAACAAAGATTTCAGAGTCCTACTTTTCAAAAGGATCAATTACACATAGAGGACACTAAAAAGTGGACAAATGAAGAAAGGAAATTTAGGACCCAGACAAGGAAGTCAGTAAGGGAGGTGAAACAGCCATTTGTGGCAGAAATTTTAAAAAATGAGTAAAAATTCAGCATTGAATTGAGTATTATTAAAAAAATAACCAGTATAAATGGTAAATATGAAAAGCCCAGTTAAACAAACAAACAAACAAACAAACAAAAAATCCCAGTGAAAATTATCATGAGCAAAGACTAGTTGAATATAGAATATCAAAATAAGGCTGAGGCAGCAACATGCCCAAACATACATACATTTACAAAAAAGAGCACTGAATAATCTTCTAAGAACTTTGGGATATGGTCAAGACACCAAACCTACGATTCCATGAGGAAGGAGCTAACACAAAAATCTAATTTAGACACTAAAATGATAGCAGAAAATGTCCAAAAGCCAAGAGAGACATGGACATCCACATATGAGGCATTTCTAAATTTAGTGGGTATAGTCAGAAAAGAATCTTTCTACCTCACATCACAGCTGGATATCAAAAACAGAATACTACGGACAATAGTATAAGTTGTAAGAGAAATGTCACCTCAACTATAGAGAAAATGCACCAGTATAGCATCAAATCTTGCTGTGGAATAATACTCTTGTACACTGTAAATATCTGTCACTCCAATTGGTTTAATAAAATGCTGACTGGCTACTAGCCAGGAAGGAAGTATAGGTAAAGTGACCAAACTAAGGATGATAAGGAGAAGGGCCGAAGTCAGGAGTTGCTAGCCAGATCCAGAGGAAGTAAGTGAGAATGCTGTACTGAGAAAAGGTACCAAGCCACAATAGCTAAACATAGATGAGAGTTATGGGTTAATTTAAGTGTAAGAGCTAGTTGGTAATAAGCCTGAGCTACCAGCTGAGAATTTATAATTAATATAAACCTCTGTGTGGTAATTTGGGAAGCAGCTGCTAGGTATTCGGGAGTTGTTGGAGGGACAGTAACTTCCATCTACAAAATCTCTCACCAGAAACCCCAAAGGCCTAGGAAGCATTAAATGATACATTTTAAACCCTGAGAGTAAATAATTGTAAACAAAGATTGTTATATCCAGCAAAGCTATC
Source organism: Cricetulus griseus (assembly GCF_003668045.3). Lineage (NCBI taxonomy): Eukaryota > Metazoa > Chordata > Mammalia > Rodentia > Cricetidae > Cricetulus > Cricetulus griseus. The sequence continues at coordinate 166,984,982 of NW_023276807.1, forward strand.
TTTTAAAATTTACAGAGAAATACCTACATTGCTGGTCAAACACAAGCTAAAGCAATTCAGGACCCCCAAGCCAGAAGTGCAGAAAGTACTTAAAAGGAGTATTATACACTGAGAAGGGAGAAAGCTAGTCTGAATCATGAGAGGATGATAAGAATAAATTTCATGATGAAGAGATGAGCAAAAGAGGTAACAAGGGAATCTAAGATGTCCAACATAGTAGTTTACTAATAAGAACAAGGAAGAAAGTAAAAAAGAAACAAAATCTGGTCAACCAGAAAAGTAATCAAGGAACCTTCAAGAATTTGAAAACTCCTTCCCATAGTACCTTTAAATGCAAAGAGGCCCCATTCTAAAATTTATACATTTATCGTTTATCACTTACTCCCCACATTACCTCTCAGATGAGTAAGACTTCTTTTTTAGGTATGAGAAAAGACTCTGGAAGTACAACAAACTGGAATTTAGAACTACGTAAGCACAACCCAATTGTTACATTGCATTGTTTTTTCCCATCAGTTTCTACGGTTAAAATAGAAAGTTTGAAAAAAAAATAAACTTGTTGAAAGACAAAACTGCAAGTCATACAAATACACACACAAAAGAGGAAAATTCCATTACAGTTTTTATTTCCTACTAATTTCCACCTTTGATATTTTGCTTTGCTGCCTGATCATTGTTGTCTTCTGTGGGTAAACTTAAGGCTGTATCTGCCTGGAGATTCTGTATCTACTGCACAAATATGAACATCTAACAAGGAACCTCTTACCCAGGTTTATACAAGAATGCACAGGTAGAAAATCACCTTCCGTTTCCAGGAATAAAAGCACCCAAAGGAAACAAAAAAGAGGACCCATTCACCATTTAGAAGATGCAGATGAGATAACTGACAAAAAATAAGATCTTACTATTTGTTGTCTCTGAGAACCATATACCATTGACAAAATGACTGACTTTGTCTTATGATTGCTGTAATGAAACACCATGACCAAAACAAGCTGGAAAGAAAAGATTTATTTGGCTTGCATTTTCATATTGGTGTTCAACATCAAAGGAAATCAAAACAGGAACTCAAAACAAGACAGGAACCTGGAGGCAGAAGCTGAAGCAGAGACCATAGGGGTAGAGAGGTGCTGCAGATTGGCTTGCTCCTCATGGTTTGTTGTTTGATTTCTTATAGAAACTGGGACCAACAGCCTATGGGTGAAATAACCCACAGTGGTGTGGTCCCTCCACCATAAATCACTATTTAAGAAAATGTCCTTTAAGTTGCCTACAGATAGAGTTTATGGAAGCATTTTCTCAACTGAGGGAGGCTCTCTCCTCTCTAACTCCAGCTTGTGTCAAGTTTACTAGCCTATACAAAAGAGTCAAAGCATGGAAATTAGGTTGCCAATCAAATAAATACAAGCCAATAACCTTGAATAGCTATTCTAACATCTGGTAAAGCAGACTTCAAACCAATAATAAGAAGAGATTAAAAAGGTCATTAAGATTAATAAAGGGAACAAAATCAAGAAACATAATTATTGCAAATATACATCTGCTGAATTTTGGGGCTCCTAATTTCATAAATGAAATCCTGATGGGTAGGTAAGGTCACACAGGTCCTGACAGAATAATTATATGATTGGTGATTTCATTAGCCCACTTCTATCTTTAGATAGGTCATCAACATAGAAGCTTCAGATCACTAGATTTAACAGACACCTCACTGAACAGATAACAAATATACATTCTTCTCAGCAGTTCTAGTAATTTTTCTAAAATTATTTACATTATAGGCCATAAAGCAAGCCTTATCAAACACACACACACACACACACACACACACACACACACACAATAAATAAATGATTTCCCATATCTTATCATGGTAGACAAAAATTAGAAAGCTTTAGAAACCATAGAAACTACACAAATATGGTCAATGAAGAAACCAGGGGCAAAATAAAAAAAAACAATCACAGAGCCAAATGAAAATATGGCACCGTAAGTGTGAGGAATGGGATGCACTGAAGGTTGTCCAAGAGGAACATTTTCCCAACGTGGAGAAAATCAGTGTCAGAAAAAAATCTTCCAATTAATAAATGAGCTGAAGAACTGAATAGACTGTCCTCAAAAGAATAAATACAAATGGCCAATGAATATTTCAAAGTGTTTAGCAATTTTAGCTACCAGGAAAATGAAATTAAAATAAAATACAACAAATGCTGGCAAGGATATGCTGTAGAGTAACATTCAAATGCTGCTGATGTTTCAGAATGTCAACTGGGGCAGTCTCCATAGAAATTATTATGGTGATGTCTCAAGAAACTAGAATTAGAACTGATGGTATATGACCGATGGTATATGATCTTTGGGTCATACACTCAAAGATCCTATCATTCAAGAGATGCTTGCCCACTTATATTTAGAGCTACACTGTTGATCATACCGAGAAATGGAATAATTTAGAGGAGCATCTACAGCTGAGGTGGCACATTATACACACAGGAATTTAACTCAATGTAAAGAAAGTGAAGTCATGATAGTTTCAGGAGAACAGATGGAACTGTCAATCAGTATGTGAAGAAAGACAAATGCTATGCTTTATCTCATGGAAAAGATATATATATATATATATATATATATATATATATATATATATGTTGTGTTTGTGTGATGGAATTATTATAACAGGGGCCATGCAAGGAGGGGAAGAAGAGATCTTAATGGAAGGGACCTTTAAGGAAAGAGAAGATAAAATACATGGGACTAAAGAAGAGGGGAAAGTGAATTAGAGGCCTGGGAAAGGGCAGTGGGACAAGGGATGAGTAACAACAATGGTGTATGAGTTCACCTTTCCCCCTATCTTCTCTATCATTTGTTGACAATTGTTTTGTTGATCATAGCCATTCTGACTGGGTTAAGATGAAATCTCAGAGTTATTTTGATTAATTTTCTCTAATTGCTAAAGATGGTGTGTGTGTGTGTGTGTGTGTGTGTGTGTGTGTGTGTGTGTGTGTGTGTTTCTAGCCATTTCTACTTCAACTTCTGAGAAATCTCTGTTTAGAATCATAGAAATTAGTGTGGACAATTTTCAAAAAACTAATGATAAATCTAGCATATGAACCAGCTATATACCACTCTTTGGCATAGGCCCAAAAGACTTGATATCCATTTACTAGATACTTGTTCAGCCATGTTCATTGCCACTCTATTCACACTAGATAGAAAATGAAAATGAACTAAGTATCCTTCAACTGATGAATGAATAGCGGAAATGTGGTGTAGACCACATTAAGTTGTAATGAAAAGAAAGCCATGAAATTCACAGGTAAATTGATGGAACTAAAAGGATTCTATTAAGTGAGGTGACTCAGATCCAGAAAGACTGATGCTGCAAATTCTCTTTCAACTGTGTTTTTCAGCTTGAAATCTTAAGACATGAGTATATAAATAACCTAGAATAACTGCAGAAATCTTAAAGGAAACAGGTACTATGAGGGGGTTACTAGATATGGGAATAGTAGGACAGAGTGATATGAAAGGAAACTGGAAAGTTATGTGGGGAGAAGAGAGAAGTCAATAAGGGGGATTGTTAAAAGATACCCAAGAGCCATAGATATCTACCAAATATCCCAGTGCTGGGCAGGAAAAACCTCATTTCAAATTGTTGGTCAGGGATATCCAAGAGATTCCCAAAATAATATAGGCTATTACCACTGCCCTTTATGACATCTCTGAGGCTGAAGGTAAGTCTTATTGCTGAAAGCACTTCAGATCCAGGGCCCAGAGAATGGGACTTGAAGCCTCCTTTCTGAGGACTAGATTTTAAAGTACCACAACAGGCAAAGGAGGGAATCAACTGACAGTCCTACCTGCCTATGATGCTTATGACCCACAAAAATGAACAGCATGCCAAGACATTCCTAAAGGTGCAGTAGTGGCATTATTATCTTGGCATTAACTAACACATGTCTAATTGCACATTAGGCCTACTCAACAGGAGAGCAATCATATGTAATAATAGAAACTTACCCAACTACCTGAGGCTAGCGAGCTCATGGATCTTAGAGGATTTCCAGCTACCACTTTACTAAATCTGCCTCATTCCTAACTCCATTCCATATATGCCCACAGATAAGTGTAGCTCTCACTCCTCATCAAAGAACTTTCTCTTTGAAGTAGATGCAGACAATTATAAAATATCACAATGGTTAAAAATACAAAGAACATTTATTTTGGGATTCCCAGACCCAGGGGTACATCCACAACACAACTCCTATACCTAAGGCATCAGAGAACTAAACTTTAAACTATACTGAGATTCCATCTCATTCCACTATGAATGACACAAAGAATACAAATGACAGCAAATGCTGGTGATGATGTGGAGAATGAGGAACTTTTACAGATGGTGAGAATATAAAAGGGCGCGGCCAAGGCCCAAATGCACTCCCTCTCCTGAACTCCATATCTGGCTGTTTTACTGGAAGCCAGGCTGGTCCTACAAAGCCCAAGTAAGACATTGTTCACAGCCCACTAACACTCCTTGAAGCCTGCCCAACAACCCCAGACTGTACCCCTTCCCTTGGGCTCTGTACTCCAGCCCGTAACTTTGACAGAAGACTCCTGCATTACCAGAGGCTGAGCCAGATCCAGGGAACGAAGGTAAGACACCACACGTGTTCAGCTAATACTCCTTAAAGCGCATCCAACATCCCCTCATTAGCACCCTCTCTCCTGGGCTCTTCTTCCAAGCCTTTGGTAGAAAACTTCTGCTGAACTGAAGGCCATTCCATACTAGGAATCCCAGACATCAAGCAGGTGCCCAGAACCCCAGAGGCAACACAGATACTTCAACCTTTTGGCAGCTAAAACCCCAAACGTCTTATAGGCTGCAAAAAAAAAAAAACCTGTGGAGACACACTACTGGACCTGAAGACTCTCTAGTCAGAAACCCTGGTCACTTAGGCCAAAATACCCAAGAGGAAACAGAAATGAAGGAAACACCCATCCAACGAAGACAAACTCAGGAATCTATAATCATCCCAAACCTAGATGCCTAAATGCCAGTATAAGAACACATCAACAACAGAAAGGGAAATATGGTACCATCAGAGCCCAACTATCCTATGACAGCAAACCTGAACCTTCCAATGCAGCTGAAGCACAACAAAATGACCTTTAAAATTACTTTATGAAGATGACAGAGGTCCTTAAAGAGAAAATGAAAAAAAATCCCTTGAAGAAACTGAGGAAAAGACAAAAAATTGGAAGAAATCAATAAATCCCTTAAAGTATGCCAAGAAAAAAAAAACAAACATTTGAAGGAAAATGCTGAAGACCTGAAAATGGAAATAGAAGCAGTAAAGAAAACAATCAGAGGGAATTCTATTAAGAGAAAATATGGGCAACCAAATAAAAACTACAGATGCAAGCATCAAAAAAAAAAAATGGAAGAGAGGATCTTAGGTGTTGAAGGTATGATAAAAGAAATAGATTCATCAGTCAAAGAAAATGTTAAATTAAAAAAAATCCTAGCACAAACATCCAGGAAATCTGGGATACTATAATAGGACTAGAAGAAGAAGATTCTCGGCTCTAAGGCCCGAAAAATATATTTAACAGAATCACAGAAAAAAACAAGTACAAACCTAAAGAAGAACAAGCCTATAAAGGCACAAGAAGCTTACAGAACACCAAATAGAGTGAACCAGAAAACAAAGTCCTTCCACCACATAATAATCAAAATACTAATGAAAGAATATTAAAATCTGCAAGGGGAAAAGGCCAAGTCACATGTAAAGGCAGACCTAGTAGACTAACACCCAAATTCTCAACAGAAACTCTAAAAATCAGAAGAGCCTGAACAGATGTCTTGCAGACTCTAAAGCGATCAGAGATGCCAGTTCAGACTACCAAACCCAGTAAAACTTTCAATCATCACACATGGAGAAAATAAGGTATTCTGTGACAAAGTAAAATTTAAACAGTATCTATTTACAAACCCAGCGCTACAGAAGGTACAAGAAGGAAAACTCCAACCCATGGACTTTAATTACACCCATGAAAACACAGGAAATAATCTCACACCAGAGAAGGTATAAGAAGGAAAACTCCAACCCATGGACTTTAATTACACCCATTAAAACACAGGAAATAATCTCACACCAGCAAAACAACAAAAAGGCAACACATACCACCATCGTCACCACCATCAACAAAATAACAGGAATTCACAATCACTGGTTAATAATATCTTTCAAAATATCAATAGACTCAATTCCCAAGGAAAAAGACACGGGCTAAAAGAATTGATTCAAAAACAGGATCTTCTGCTGCATACAAGCAACACACAAAGATAGACATTACCTCAGCGTATAGGGTTGGAAAAGTTTTTCCAAGCAAATGGACCCATGATGCAAGCTGCTATAGCTGTTCTAATGTCTAGCAAAATAGATTTCCTACCAAAATTAATCAAAAAAGGAGGAACTGGGACCTACAATTTGCCAACCAGGGAGCCTCCATGGAACTGACCAAAGCCCTCTGCACAAATGCCACAGTCATGTAGCTTGGTCTTCTTGGATCATAATTTTGATGGGGCTTAAAGAAGAATCAGAGATTAAAACATGTATTTTACTTGTTATGCTTGATTCACTGTTTTCTTTATATTTACATTTATTAGGCTATGATTAATTTACTATGACCTTATATGGAGTGCATATAATTTTCTGTACATGCTGTAGAATTTTATTGAAGATTTTTTCTTTTTGCAGTATCTTCAACTGTAACCTATAAGTGATAGATAATATGTACAGGAGCATTCATCTACTTGTGAGCTCTGAAGAACTGTATGCATTGCTATGTTTTATTATCAAATGAAATGTATGGGCACAGCATGAGTAACCCACATCCAGGTGGAACACATGCCTAAAGTCCACAGACAAAGTTCTAAAATCATCTTTGACATCTATGTGCAACTCTGCTCCCAGCTTCTAGAACTGGTTTTTTATAAAACAATCCCAGGTGAAAATAAAAGAAAAGCATTAGTATTCTTTCAATATTTTGGGGTGTTTATAACCATTGTAACAAGACTGTGTATTCATATGTAAGCACTAGACAACTGACTAATCTACATAATACATTAATCAAATTCAGAATAATGTACACATTATAGTCTTTATACAAATAATGTGAGGAAGAACTCAACTTTCCATTTCTAACACATTCAATAGGAAATTATTGTTGTCAAATCATTACATGAAACTCATGCAGAGTAAGAAAAGAGTGAGAAAACTAGTTCTTGGATGCTCACTGTCATCTGCATTTCCTTAATTTGGTGGCTTTGTCATGTCATGACTCCTGCTTTGCAAAAGAGACCATACATGTGCTTTTGACAGCCTCTCTTGCAGCATATAACCTGGGTTCCACAGATCAGACAATCATGATAACATGCTTCACTCAATAGAAAGAAGGAGGAGGAAGATGAAGAGGAGGAGGAAGAGGAGGAGGAGGAGGAAGAGAAGGAGAAGGAGGAGAAGGAGAAAGGAGAAAGAAGAAAGAAGAAAGAAGAAAGAAGAAAAAAGAAAGAAGAAAAAAAGAAAGAAGGAGAAGGAGAAGAAGAAGAAGAAATAATAATCCACATCCGGTGAGGATGGTAGGAAAGTAGACAGGGGCTGCTATAATAGACATTCTAGAATCTATAGTCCAGAACTATGTTGTGACTTAGGGAGCCTGCAGAGCTGCAATAGCTGTGAGGAGAGGGAGACCACCTACAGGAGCAACCTTGTGTTAGGAGTAAGCTGGATTTATTCATAGCCACAGACTGCAAGCCTGATATTCTGGTTATCCTTGATACACTGTACATGAGCCATTTTCTTCAAAAAATTCCTCTGCTTTTTCAGCTACCTAAAGCGAACTCTGTTTTCAATTAAATCTCAGCGCACATGGAAAGTAGTATCACAAACAAAAAAGGAAATTAACAGACACATTTTTGTTACATTAAAGATATAGTTAAAACATTGGATACCGAACAAATCAATATGATTATATGCAACATTACTTTAGTAGAACAAATCAAATTACTAAATGCATACATAGTACCCCAAAGGTATAATTTAAAATGTACAGCAGAGATTTTTCCAATTTACTGAAATTTAGATCTTCAATATATGCTCTAACAATCATCTGGCTTTCACTGATGTCTGCTATAATCTTTCCCTTTTCATCTCTAATTTTATTAATTTGTATCTTTCTTTTTCTTTTGGATATGCTCTTTAAGGGTTTGACAATTTGTTTAGTATTTTGTAGAGCCAAATCTTTTTCTTTTGGATCCCTATATTTTCCATTTTGTTTCCTTTTCAACAGACTTACCCGATTTGAATGATTTCTTTATACTGATTTTGGGTTTGCTTTATTCCTGTTTCTCCAAGGTCATGAAGTACAGCATTAATATATGCATTTGAGGTTTCTGTTAAGGCAGGCATTTATACTTCTAAACTCCTGCTGAGAAACACTTTAATTGTTCACCACATGTGTATCTTTGTTTTTACTCAATTCTGTGATGTTTAATTTCCTTCCGTTTTTTTTTTTTTTCAATTGACAACACATCATTTAATAGTGTGTTGCTCAAGTCTGATGAGTTTTCATACAACTGTAGTTTCCCTTGCTGAACTGGAAAATTTAGCTAAATGTTTTCCTTTGTAAGAACATAGATGTGGTGTGAGGGTAGACACCAGGAGTTGAGTTGGGAGGAAGAGTATGATCAAAAGATATTGTATAAATGTATGAAATTCTCAAAGAATAAGTAAAAATATTATATACATATATATTTTAAAAAGGTAATTATCTTATCTGTGAGTACAGGGGCAAATATTTAGAATGCAGTTAGAGATTATGCTGTTTCAGTAAAGTGGCAGTTGTAAGTTCTCCTCTAAGATCCACAATTTCACTAGCCCTGAGTAGTTGACTAGGTCTCTGCTATCAGGTGTGACTTCCCTCTTGTTGTGTGGGTCTTAAGGTCAACAGCAGAGTCATTGGTTACCACGAAGGTGTGGATTCCTCTACTGTACCATTAGGGTCATCCTGTTATGCTGGGCAATGTTGTGGTTTATAGGACTGTTGATTGTCTCCTTTGGCAGCTTGCATGGTTTCTTAAGGAACCATGAAAAGCTAGTCTTCAGTGAGGAGGTACCCAGGTTAGTTCCAGCTCAGGGGATTCTTGGTTCTGTGTCTGAAGTATATAACGTATTAAGCAATAGGTAAAGGGCAATAGCCTTTAATGTTTTGGAAGTCTCTTGAACAACCTGACAATTAACTCAGAAAGAGTGCTTCTTATGCTTGGTGTGGGAGCTTTTGCTCCATTGTCTTTGGCTTCCAGAGGGAACATTGTCAGTCCAGATGAGTACATTTCATTTATAAAGTATATATCTATGTTTATATGTAGACTGATTACATTAATCATTTTTAAGTAGGGAATTAATATGATTCCTATGGATGTTTCAGACATCCTCCCTTCTTCTAAATTTATCTCCCTCCCTACTCTCTAATTAGAGTTCCTCTGCCTGTTTTTCTCACCCCCCCAGATCATTTGTACCATTATCCCTCCTGCCTATTAATTTTCCCACCCCACACCAGGCAATTGTCTCACATCAAGAAACTTCTCTTCATAACAGATGGAGACCATTATAGAAAACCACAAGCAATCAAAATGCAGTTGTGGAGTCTAGTCCCAATAATATCTCTATACCACACCTAAGGCTCAGGGATCATTTATGAAATAGGGGCAATTCCTCTGTTAGGGCCAAAGGAACCAAGTGTTTGTTATGAGATTATGTATTGTAGTAATAACAGAAGCTACACTCAAATTATCACCAACATAACAGCCTAAACCTGAGACGAATAAAGACAACAAGAATAGATATGCTGAAGTAGATAAGTGAAAGCTCACATGGCCTCAACCCTACACAAAGAACCAAAGGCAACCAAGGAATGCCGAGAGGAGGGAAATAATCCTCCCCAGGGAGGAACATACAAATCGGTTATCCAATACCAAATGGTTAGTTCATAAAACATATGTACAACTAACATTATATGAACTGAGCATGTTGAACTTATGCATTTTGGAATATGTATCTATATGTATGTATGTATATATACACATATACACAAACACAGATACAAACATTCATATATGTATGTAATAATAGTGAAAATAGAGGCCATGAATTTGAAAAAAGAGTAAGGAGAGGTATTTGGGAGGTTTGGAGGGAATAAAAGGAAAGGAGAAATGATGCAATTATAATATCTTCAAAAAACATTTATTACTAAGTAAGGTAAAGATATCTTTACCTTACTTAGTAATAAATTAGGGAACCCAATTTTTAAAATTTAATAACCCAAATGGAATAACCATAGGTCTGACCCCCCACTCAACTCACCAGACAAAAGGATCATTCCCCATGATCAAGCAGGATTCATTCTAGAAAGGCAAGAATAAGCTTACACACAATAAAAATGTGATACAATGTAACAGTCCAGACAGAAATCACATGATCGTCAATTGATGGCTCTGATAAAGTTCAACATAGTCTACATGATAAAAGCATTAAAAACTCTGAAATAGAAGGAACCAACCACAGAATAAAAAGGCAAAATGTGACAAAACTATAGCTCACCTTATACTAAATAGGGAAAAACCTAGAGCGTTGGCACTACAGGAAGACAAAGATATCCTCTTCCTCCACTCTATTCTTAGCTAGTGCAGTAAGATTAAATAAATAAATAAACAAACAAATAAATAAAGCAAATAAGAAAGAGAGAAGTCAGTGTCTCTAACTGAACAAAATACGGTCCTGTGCATAAAGACTAATATAAAATTTCTAAAATGGATAAAGCACTTTTAGCGAAGTATGAGGATATAAAATTCAACTTATAAAAATAAGAGGTTTCTCTGTATACAGACAATGAACATGATGCGAAAGAATCAGCAAAACAATCCCATTCACAATGGTTCACATATTACCTTGGAAAAAGCTAAATAACAAAGTAAAAGATCACTATAATGAAAAATTTAAAACACCAGAGGTGGAAAGATCTCCCCAAGCTCATGGATCAGTACAATCAGCACAATAAAATGGTTACAATACTGAAAGAGATCTATAGATTCCATGTAATCCCTACCAAAATTCAAATGACACTGTAGAGGCAAGCAGTTTAGTTAGTCTACATAGTGAGTTCCAGGATAGCCAGAGCTATGCAGAGAAATCCTGTCAAAACAAAATAAATGGAATGATATGTAATGAGAATTCTAATTTGTTTTAATAATAAAACCCAGAGTCAGCTATAAGAGTTAATCAGAGAAGCAGAACAGGCAGCCACTAGTTCTTACCTCTACTGAATCCTCAGACTGAATGGGCTGAGCTCCTGTCTCTCCCCATCTTATATTCCTCTCTCCACCCAGCCCAGCTACATCCCTTCCTGTCTCCACCTCCCTAGTGCTGTGATTAAAGGCATGTTAACTCCCAAGTACTGGTATTAAAGGTGTGAGTCATCACCGATTGACTCTGTTTCACTTTTAGACTGGATCAATTTTTTACAGTCCAGAGTGGCCTTGAAGTCACAGAGATCAGCCTACCTCTGCCTCCAGAGTACTGGGATTAAAGGTGTGTGACACACTGCCTGGCCTTTATGACTAACAAGTGGCTAGCTCTACTCTTTATTCTCCAGGCAAGCTTTATTTGTTAGATCACAAACAAAATATCACAACGACACCTGTGATGTAGCTTAGGTAGCAGCACAAATAAAAGGAGTTGTGTGGAGGAAGAAAGATAATTCTCCTGTGCTCACTTGGCTCTGTCCCTTGATGCCTGTTGCTGCTGCTGTTGATTCCTTACTGCTATTAGAACTAACATTTCCAGGCTCTGTCATTGACTGAGGACTAGTGGCCCAGAGGAACACTCCACATGGTCTTTGTAAGACTGGGACTGCTAAGACACTTAGCCCATGTGATTAAGTGTCCTCCAGTGTGAGAGAGCCATCATAGACTTGAAGAGGCATGCAGACTCCAGGACAGCACAACTACCTTGTTCTCAATCTCTCAGGAATGAGACAACTGCTGTTACTATTTCAAAGTAAGTTGATTTAATAAGTTCTTTTAACACACATACAGACACACACAGACATAGACACACACACACAGACACACACACACACACACACAGACAAACACACACACACACACACACACACACACACATACACACACACACACACACCACTGTTCTTCCTGATTAGTATAGGTTCAGTTCCTCTAGAGACCCTAATATAACTATTGTCATAGAACTAGAAAAAAGAATTGTTAAATCAATATGGGCACACAAAAGACAGTAAATACCCAAAGAAATCTTGGGCAAAGAGATAATTGTTAACATTATCACAATGTTGGTTTTCACTCCTAAAACACGGACAATATTACTAGAACCAGCATGTTAGTGGTACAAATCATATACAGAACAATAGAATCGAATGGAATAAAACAGACCAGAATTGAATTCATACATAATTAGGGCCATAGCTTTAGCAAACTGATTTTGACAAAGATGCCCAAACCATAAAATAGAGAAAAAAAGTCTCTTCAAAAAAGGTTACTGAGAAAACTGGTTTATCCACACATACAAGTACAATGTCAAAATAGGCCAAACACTGTTGTGAAGTGTTTTAAAAATAGAAGTATCTTGATATTAAAACAAACAAACAAGAAGAGTGAAACTGGATACGTAAACTCTACACAAAATTCAGTAGAAGACATCCTTGTAATGCCATTAGAGGAGAAAGTTGGGAAAACACATAAAAATATAGGCATCAGCAAAACTTTTTAAAAAAGGACTTCAGTAGTCCAGGAAGCAATAGCAAGAACAGAGAAATAGGATTACATGAAATTAAAACAACAACATTTTCACTACAAAGCAAACAATGAGCTGAGTGAAGATACAGCCAACAGAATGGGTCAATATTTGATAGAGTATCAAAAGAGCCACTACCCCAAATCAAAAAAACTCAATTCCTAAGTAAGCTGGTGAACTAGATGGTTCTCAAGAGGGAGTAAGAAAGGGTAATAAACATGAAAAAAATTCAACACCCCTAGCTATAAATAAATTAAAGCTACAGAGCTTCTATCTCACCTCAGAAATGCTGCCAAGGTGTGATGGAAGGGAACCTCATATATTTATGGTGGCAATACAAATCAGTCTAGCCAATGGTGAAACTGTTCTCAATTTTAAAAACTTTTATGTCTATAATTTACATTTGCATTCTAAATTAATATTTATCTCTTACTTTACATTTCTCTGAAAAAAGGGCCCCCAAAACTAGAAAAGAAAGCTTACCATCTTTATCAGCAGTTTCTCGGGGCTTTGATTTTAAAGTGAAGATCTTCCGTAGTTTACAGTTAGCAGAGACGATAATTCCATCCAAAGACTGGAAAACTGCTCCCTTGAATATCTCACTGGTGAATGCGACCAAGTCAATGCACAGATTGCACCACTAAAAACAAGGGAAGCAGATGCAAGTTAGCACCTTCCATGCCCCAGAAGCAGAGAGCCACAGCATGCTTAAAGTTTAGGTGGTTATCTAAATCCTTCAGCTTGGCTGCAGTGTGTTTTCTGTTTGACTCAAGTTTCCTTAAAAGTAGCCTTGATTCTTCTCCACAGACCACCATAATCTGAATGTGGTTAGGTGACTATTGTACTCCCATCTTGAGACAACCATGACTGCTCTGGGAAATAGCTCTCTTGTCTGTGGGCACTATGCTACCGTGCTTAGAACACTTAAAACTTGAACATTGGAGATAAGTAGCCGGTCATTTCTTCAGGGAGATTAATTTGATTACAATTAGCTACTTTAGTTTTGATTTGAAAAAGGTAGGGATTAAATTAGAAGCTTGGTTAAGTGGTACCCAGTACTATCTACTTAACAACCAATTAACCTATTGTACGGAAATAGATTCTTCTAAAGGATTTGTAATTATGCCGGGTGTGTGCCAATTTTGAAGTACTATTGCAGGTACTAATTCTAGCCTATTAAACAATTAGATTCCTTAGTACTTCATCAAATGAATTCTATGGTCTGAAGGAAGAGGAAAAATAACCATTAGTGAGAAATTAAGACATATTTAAGATTGTAAGATAAAAATAAAAAATAATTTTTGAAATTAGAACAAAAGTAGTATTAAAATCCCATGTGTTTCTCTTAACTATTAAGGTTTCCAATCATGTTTAGAAGCGCAGTTTATAAATTTGACTTTTCAGGAGGATGTTGATTTTAATACAGAGCTGAGCCTATGGTGTCTCAGTGGTAGATCAGTTAGAGACTTTAGTGGGTTACCAATTACATCAAAAACATTATTATTATTATTGTTTTGTAAAGTTACATTGCTAGTCCATGAGAGTACTGTGGTCTCTTGGGGAGTACAGAGCCTGTTTTAACTAAGGAGAAATGGGATTAAGTATAGCTGGATAGTGATAATCAGCTGGATTGTGGGACTTTGGGGAGGGTCTGGGTGGGGTATCAAGCCTGTGAAAACAAGTTCTGAAGGCTTAGGAAGGGAACCTGAGATTCTCTACAAGGCAAATGTTTCTGAAGTTCTGTAAATAATAATGTGCAAATGCAGAGCCCTGGGGAGTCAAGTGTGGGTCATCTGTGATGAGAGAATATCTCGGTGATACAAGAGGTCTTTGGGGAAGAGATGGGCTGTGTCATAAAGATCACTGAGACACAGATAGTCTTGTGTCTCAGTTACACAAGTGTGAAGGGAGAAGGCTGTGAGAAGGCTGACATGGGAATCATTAGAATACTTTTTTTTTTCTTTTATCTGTTTTTGGGTTTTCCAGATAGGATTTCTCTGTATTGCTTTGGGGCCTGTCCTGGAACTCACTCTGTAGACCAGGCTGGCCTTGAACTCACAGAGAGCCACCTGCCTTTAACCCGAGTGCTGGGGTTAAAGGCATAAGCCACCAATGCCTGGCTATACAAGGAACCAATCTGATAGATATGCCCATCAGGTGGAACTTGATGGCCAGGTGAAGTTCAGATCATAAGGAATGGAGGTGTGGGTTTCCTTTATCCATCAGTATATTATATAAGCACCATTGTTCTATAAATTCTATAAACATAGTTTCTTTTCCTAAAAGACATAACATACCCAAGTTCTAGCTAACTAGTTCAAGCCACCAAGAATCCCATTGATTCTTCCCCAACACATTGAGTACATATTAAGTGTGAGGCACTGGCCTCATCTCTGGAGATACAAACACACACAAGAGAGTTTTCTGTATTAAGAAGAGAGGCAGACATGTGGCTTCTACTTAACACATTTACTACAGAGAGGACTTAGTCACAGTCAAACATGAAAATAAAAGCACACCACTGTGTCAAGGTTTTACCTGGTGATCCTGCTAAATCAGTTAACTGATTCTCTTCTCCATATGCAATTTATTTATTTATTTTTGCCAATTTTAGATATCAATCCCCCTGGCCCCATGTCAGATGAGACTTCTGGTTCACTTACACATCTTGCTTTTTGAACTTCATCTTCCCTGGATTTTCATCGTTTATTTATCCTCTTTTGCCCTAGCATTTTATATTCTGAGATTGTAATTAACAGGGCTGTAAATAATACACCCAATGGAGCTAAGTGGTACTTTGTGACAGCCTGACCTTCCACCATACACCTTTCTCCCCTTTTATATTTGAGTTAATTGTTGCTTGTATAATCTGCCCCTTTTAAAAGAATTGACTCTTAAATCTCCTACTTCCTGGGAAAGCTTCAAGATGCCACCCACGTTTGGTTTGGTTTTGAATAAGAAGTTTACCATGTACAGAACAAGAGTGGATATGTTTCTTAGCTCACCTCAGGGCCCTGTTCCTCTATTCCTGCTTATCTGAGCTCTGGGTGGACTGTACTACTAGCTCTGCTAGGAAAATAGAGTCCACCTCCTTCTAACAGAGTCCCAGGAAAGCAGCCTGTGTCCAGGGCAGGCATGATGCTTTTATTCTCTCCTTCTGACTCATTCTTGTTTGCAGTCTTCAATGGATAATGGTAGGTATGTGTCTAAGCACGAATATATGAAGATATGTAATTGCACTCATTTTTACACACATACACACACACACATTCATCTTTTAATAATTAAACAAATGTTCAATAATTGGTATTTTTTATGGGTCTACCACCAAGAAGGTGGATCCTGAAACAAAAACGGGGAATCCACCTTGGCTACAGAAAATAGAAATATATAAACACATATATTATGGTTTAGCAGATTGTAAAAAGGTTTAATT
Organism: Cricetulus griseus; assembly: GCF_003668045.3. NCBI lineage: Eukaryota > Metazoa > Chordata > Mammalia > Rodentia > Cricetidae > Cricetulus > Cricetulus griseus. The sequence continues at coordinate 167,001,305 of NW_023276807.1, forward strand.
TTCATAACCTTTAACAAACAATCTGATATTCATATAAATGCTATGATGTATGTTACAAAGTTTGAAGAAGGAGGATCAAATCTACTACTAACAAGTGGATTATATGAAACACAGTTGATCTTTATAAAATAGGTTTTCATTATTCTTGAAAGTATCATCCATTATTAATCCATTATTAATCCTTATGCATGTTGACATTTTCTTCATCTTTAATTACTCTATTTTTGGTTATATATTGTTTATGATTTAATAAAGCCACTGAAGATCAGAGAAGAAAGCAACAAGGCAGCAGCTTTTACCTCTCCACCAAGGCTAAAATGGGGATCCTGTCTTCCCTGTGACTGGAAACTGAATCTCACATGAGACCCTTTGCTTCCTCCTTATCTCTCTCCAGTGCTGGGATTAAAGGCGTGAGCTCTGTTACTCTTTTTGACTGATTCACTCTTGTGAAGCCCTGGATGGCCTTGAACTCACAGAGATCCATCTGCCTCTGTCTCCTGAGTTCTGGGATTAAAGGTGTATGCCACCACTGCCCAGCTTCTATGACTATGGCTAGCTTTGCATTCTGATCTTCAGTGGCTTATCATAAACAATGTATCACCACACTATCCCTACATACAACTTTTATGAAGCAGAGGACAATTACTGACATCCAGTGTTTGTAATGTGAGATTTTAATACATAGGCAACAGAGTGTCCCTCATCTTCACTACATTAAACATCTTGGTAAATGTTGAGTGTACACTTGAAAACAATCTCTCTCTCTCTCTCTCTCTCTCTCTCTATATATATATATATATATATATATATATATATATATATATATCATCCTGCAGTCATGAGATAAACTTTCAACAAATGTCAAAGAGTTCAGGCTGACTGACAGTGCTTTCATAGCATAGTCTTCCTGATTTTCCAACAGTTTTAAAGGGAGATGACTTGAAAATCCACTACACTGTTTTTGTCTTTCCCCATTTGGTTCTTTCAGTTTTTCATATATTTTCAAGCTCTCTTATTATTTCAATATGTGCACATTTAGTGTTGTCATATGGTGTCAGTAATTTTTTATATAACAAACACTTGAAAAAAAAAGGACAATTATTGTGGGTCATAGTATAAGACGTTTCATATTTGCTGGGTGCATTACAAAGCAGAAACACTATGGAGAAGGGTGATGTAGAGGAAAGCAAACAGGAGATAAGAAAGGGCTAGGGCTAGGCACACCCTTCAATGACAGGCTCTTGGAGACTCACTTCCTTCAGTCGGTGTTTTCCCCTGCTGACATACAGTATGCAGTTCCAACACCTCCTGATATCAGATTCAGATTCCTAGTCTACCAATGTATGAAACAACTGATTAGGCCAGAGTCCCCAAGATGAAATAATTTATGGAAACATTCTCAAATACATGCACTTCATTGAATTCCCAGGTATTTCTCACAAAGGAATGCTCACGATTAACCGCTGGGCTTGGGAGGAGGTAAAAAGCACTTGCTATGCAAACCTAAGGAGGACCTGTGCTCTTTATAGATTCTAGATGCTAATCCTGTCAGACTGCCAGGAGAGTAGGGACTGGGGAGTATTTTTTTTTTTTTTTTTTTTTTTTGTTGATTATAAATATTTCTTTTTTTTTTTGTTTTTTTCTTAGTTTTAATTTTATTAAATTGTTAATATTTTCACATATACTTTTCCCTCTCCCTCTCCCTCCCCCCACCCCCATTCCTTCTCCCCCACCTCCAACCTACCCCCCACCCCATCCACCCGCCACTCCCCAGGCAGGGTAGGGCCCCCAACCAGGGTTCCACCAAGTCCACCAAATCTTCCTGTGCTGGGCCTAGGCCCCTCCCCATGTGTTCAGAGACAGAGCGAATCCCTTCAAGTGGGATGGGCTCTCGAAGTCCCTCCCAGGGCAAAACGCCAGTCCACCTCCCTCTGGAGTCATTCATGATTTCTAGTTTCCTTGGGGTAGAGGATTATAGGCTGGTAAACCTTTGCTCTATGTCTAAAAATCCCAGGAGTGCAGGGGCCTCCCCATTGGCATCCATGATCAGGGGGCTGGATTAGTCCTGTACTGTCCTCCCAAAGAGCATCTGGGGTCGATATGCTTTCCCTTTTTCAGGCCAACTGTTTCTGTGGGTTTCTCCAACCAGGTACAGACCCCTTCGTTCTTCATTCCTCCCTCTCTTCAACTGAGTTCCAGATTTCAGCTCAGTGTATTTCTGTGGATGTCTGTCTCTGCTCTCATCAGCCACTGGATGAGGACTCTAGAATAGCATAGAGAGTATTCATCAATCTCATTCTAGGGAAGGGTTTCTAGGCCAACTTCTCCTCCACTGCCCAGACTGTCAGATCGTGTCATCCTTATAGGTCTCTGGAGATCTTCCTAGTTCCAGATCTCTTCTCGGACCTATAGTGACTCCCTCTGATATGGTATCTCTCATCCTGCTCTCTCTCCTCTATTCTTCCCCCAACTCAATATATCTGCTCCTCCATTTCTTCTCCTCTACTTTTCATCTTGTGCTCTTATTGTGGCAGCACCCACTTCCCTACCCTCATGCTCTCAATTAGCTCGGGAGTTCATGCCATTTCCCATTCCTGGGGTCCATTTATCCCTTAGAGTCATTCATGATTTCTAGTTTCATTGGGGTAGAGGATTATAGGCTGGTAAACCTTTGCTCTATGTCTAAAAATCATATATGAGTGAGTACATACCATGTTTGTCTTTTTGTGATTGGGTTACCTCACTCAGGATGGTTTCTTCTAGTTCCATCCATTTGCCTGCGAATTTCAAGATTCCATTGCTTTTTTCTGCTGAGTAGTACTCCATTGTATAAATGTACCACATTTTCTCTTTCCATTCTTCAGTTGAGGGGCATCTAGGTTGTTTCCAGGTTCTGGCTATTACAAACAATGCTGCTATGAACATGGTTGAACATATGTCCTTGTTGTATGGACAAGCAGTATTTGGGTATATACCCAAGAGAGGAATGGCTGGATCTTGAGGTAGATTGATTCCCATTTTTCTGAGCAACCGCCATACTGATTTCCAAAGTGGTCTTACAAGTTCACACTCCCACCAGCAATGGAGGAGTGTTCCTTCTTCTCCACAACCTCTCCAGCATAGGTTGTCATTGGTATTTTTGATTTTAGCCATTCTGACAGGTGTGAGGTGGTATCTCAGAGTTGTTTTGAGTTGCATTTCTCTGATGGCCAAGGATTTTGAACACTTTCTTAAGTGTCTTTCAGCCATTTCAGATTCCTCTGTTGAAAAATCTCTGTTTAGTTCTGCACCCCACTTTTTAATTTCATTGTATGGTGTTTTGGTGGCTAGCTTCTTGAGCTCCTTGTATATTTTGGAAATCAGACCTCTGTCAGATGTGGGGCTGGTGAAGATTTTTTCCCATTCTGTGGGTGGTCGTTTTGTCTTACTGACTGTGTCCTTTGCCTTACAGAAGCTTCTCAGTTTCAAGAGGTCCCATTTATTAATTGCAGACCTCAGTGTCTGTGCTTCTGGCGTGATGTTCAGGAATCGTTCTCCTGTGCCAATTTGTTCAAGGCTTGTTCCCACTTTCTCTTCTAGAAAATTCAGTGTGGCTGGGTTTATGGAGAGATCTTTGATCCATTTGCACTTAAGTTTCATGCATGGTGACAGGTATGGATCTATCTGCAATTTTCTGCATGTTCGAATCCAATTGTGCCAGCACCATTTGTTGAAGATGCTATCTTTTTTCCATTGTATGGATTTAGCACCTTTGTCAAAAATAAGGTGTTCGTAGGTGCGTGGGTTAATATCTGGGTCTTCAATTCGATTCCATTGGTCTATCTGTCTATTCTTGTGCCAATACCAAGCTGTTTTCAGAACTATGGCTCTATAGTAGACCTTGAAGTCAGGGATGGTGATGCCTCCAGAGGATCTTTTATTGTAAAGAGTTGTTTTGGCTATCCTGGGTTTTTTATTTTTCCATATAAAGTTGAGTATTGTTCTTTCAAAGTCTGTGAAAAACTGTGTTGGGATTTTGATGGGGATTGCATTGAATCTGTAGATTGCTTTTATTTTGTGTAATCGGAGCCATTTTTACTATGTTAATTCTGCCTATCCAAGAGCACGGGAGATCTTTCCACTTTCTGGTATCTTCTTTAATTTCTTTCTTTAAAGTCTCAAAGTTCTTATAGTACAGGTCTTTCACCTTTTTGGTTAGTGTTACCCCCAGATATTTAATGTTGCTTGTGGATATTGTGAAAGGTGATGTTTCCATGATTTCTTTCTCATTGAGTTTATCATCTGTATACAGTAGGGCTACAGATTTATTTAAGTTAATTTTGTATCCTGCTACCTTGCTGAAGGTGTTTATCAGCTGTAGGAGTTTCCTGGTAGAGTTTTTCGGGTCACTTATGTAGACTATCATGTCATCTGCAAATAGTGAAAGTTTGACTTCGTCCTTTCCAATTTGTATCCCTTTGATATCCTGATCTTGTCTTATTGCTCTAGCTAGAACTTCAAGAACAATATTGAAGAGATATGGAGAGAGTGGACATCCTTGTCTTGTTCCTGATTTTAGAAGAAATGCTTTGAGTTTCTCTCCATCCTATGTTGGCTATTGGTTTGGTGTATATCACGTTTATCAGGTTTAGATATGTTCCTGTTATTCCTGTTCTCTCCAAGATCTTTATCATGAAGGGATGTTGGATTTTGTCAAAGGCTTTCAGCATCTAGTGAGATGATCATGTGGTTTTTCTTTTTCAGTTTGTTTATATGGTGGATTACATTGATGGTTTTTCGTATATTGAACCATCCTTGCATCCCTGGGATGAAGCCCACTTGATCGTGGTGGATGATTTTTCTGATATGTTCTTGGATTCGATTAGCCAATATTTTATTGAGTATTTTAGCATCAATGTTTATGAGAGATATTGGTCTGTAGTTCTCTTTCTTATTCTTATCTTTGTGTGGCTTGGGTATCAAAGTGATTGTAGCCTCATAGAAGGAGTTTGGCAATATCCCATCTGCTTCTATTGTGGGGAACAGTTTGAGGAGTATTGGTATCAGCTCTTGTTTGAATTTCTGGTAGAATTCTGCAGTGAAGCCATCTGGTCCTGGGCTTTTTTTAGTTGGGAGGCTTTTGATGACTGCTTCTATTTCATTAGGGGTTATGGGTCGATTTAAATTGTTTATCTGATCTTGATTTA